>NC_142930.1:129200725-129243225 GCF_046866305.1 Octopus bimaculoides
ACTTTGATACACTGTTACATACGTAAGTACATACACACACGCACACGCCTATTTACAGATATGCATACATACATATATACATACATTCATACATACATATATATTGAAGAGAGTGGGGTAGTCATATGTATATATTTTTAAATATCCACACACATTCTTATACGTATACTGTATGTATGACCCGTTATACACTCGTGTCTGCATAGACATATACGTATGCTTTCTTTTACCAGATAATCCTAAACCAAAGAATTGTTCGATAAATACTACTGTTTAAATTTATCCTAAGGAACATTAATTTTATTTCTTGAATTTAATCCATCTTAAATCCAATTTGCTTTTCTTTCTCCATTTACTTAGCCATGTGGATACATTCATGTGCATGTTTGTATAAAGAGTGAAATGTATACCCTTATATGTACGTGTATATGCTGACATGCATTCATGTATGTATGTATGTATGTATGTATGTATGTACGCATACAGTTCTATATTTAAGAGCTGAGGAATTATGTATTGGTGCTACCTTATTTATGGCTAATGTTTCTAGGATCCAAGTGTGAAGGAGTACTGTCAAAAGCCTTTCGGTAGTCGATCCAGGCCATACATAGGCCTTTCTTGTTTCTGCGGCTGTCTTCAGTTATGGCTTTATTTATCATTAGTTGATCTTTACAGCCGTATGAGCCTTGCAGTATCCCTTCTGCTCTTCTGGAAATTGTAAGGAGACAGGTTATTGGTCTGTAGTTTTGCCGTTTCAGTGGATTTGGGAATTAGTATAGTTTTCCCTTTCGTGAGCCATTCAGGCATTGTCTCTGGCTCTGCTAGTATGACGTTAAAGTTTTCAGCCAGCTTTTTGTGTGTTCCTGTCAGATATTTTAACCAGAAGTTGGGGATCTTATCGTGCCGAGGTGCCTTCCAATTGCTTAGTCTTTGCAGTGCCTGAATGATCTCTTCAGTTATTATAGGAGTCCAGAGTTGCTCAGGTGCTAATTTCGTTGTTTTACTAGTCCTTTTCTGAGGTTATCCTTCGCCGACCATATTTCTTTCCAAAAGTTTTCTACTTCTGCTGCTGCTGCTGGTGCTACAATGATGTCTATTTTTCTTTTTTTTTTTTTTTTGCCAAGTTCTTGGTCGAATTTTTTTGTGGCTGGAGTTGAGCTGTTTGTTTTGTTCAAAGAAATGTTGGCGTTTATCATACTGCGGATCCTTTGTGCTTTGGCAAGGATATCTTGCTTTAGCTTTTCTTTTACCTGAGATAAATCTTTTTCTCTAATGTATTTGCACAGTATTTTTGTTTTCTTCTTATTGCTTAGTAGTGTTGATTGTCTACTAGTTTCGTTAATAATTGACAGATCTTTTCTCTTTTTTTTCTATTTTTTTTTTAATATTATTTATCCTCAGGGTTTGTTTGGGTGGTGGTACTCCTGTTTGGATGGGTTTGAGGGAATATCCAGCTTCTTTTGTGGCTGCAGTGGCTGCTGCATATATTATGTCATTTAGCTCAGTGATATTGCCATTTGTTCCTGTGGCTATTAGTTTCATGACGGCCAGGTTCATGCTATTTATTATTGATGTTGTTTTATTGTCTATTTTGATTTTTGGGAGATATAATCGGTGGTCCATTCTGAGATCAGTGGTTTTCAGTTCTTTGATTATTCTCATTTTTATAGTATCATTAATCATTAAGTTCTCCTTCACTGTTTCCAGGTTTTAGATTTGTTTCGCCTTCCTTGTAATTCGTATGTTTGTCTGTGGTGTTCTGGATTGGTGCTTTTTGCACATTATTATACATTCCTTTTTGGTTTTATTTGAAGGACATGGGGAACAACGTCCGACCTTTCATTTTGACGGTCATCATTTTGCACTTGTAGTTTTTCGTACTTTGTGTGTAACAAGTTAAAGTACGCACTTCCCGATTGTTATTCTTGAGTTGGATAGTACGGGTATTATTTAATTTATTTGTAATTTTTTTGTACATGGTGTCTGGGGCTGGAGATGGTCTGGTGTTGAATGTGTTTGGGGTCGGAGATCGTCTGGTGTCGAGTGTGTTTACATGTGCTGCGCGAGCAGTGGAGATGATATCCAGTTAAAATGCATAATTTCATTTGGAAAATAGAAATAAATTTCAATAAGTATTACTTACTCGGATATAGTCCAACTCTTTGTCAGCTATTTTTGGCTCCATGCGTTGTTATTATTTCCAATGTTTTTGGATAAATTTCAGAGCAGTGTTTTATCGCTCTCACATGTTAAACGTCCCCGGACTTCTTCTTCTTCTTCTTCTTCTTCTTCTTCTTCTTCTTCTTCTTCTTCTTCTTCTTCTTCTTCTTCTTCTTCTTCTTCTTCTTCTTCTTCTTCTTCTTCTTCTTCTTCCTCTTCTTCTTCTTCTTCTTCTTCTTCTTCTTCTTCTTCTTCTTCTTCTTATTATTATTATTATTATTATTATTATTATTATTATTATTATTATTATTATTATTATTATTATTCATGTCACTGCCTGGAATCGAACTCGGAATCTTGTGGTTAGTAGCTACTAGCAACAACAACAACAACAACAACAATTACAACAACAATAATAATAATAATAATAATAATAATAATAATATCGAAAAATACCCTAGGAATGAGAACCCAGGTTCGAAATTTCCCCAAGACACCTGATGAAGGCTGGAGGGTATATCAGCCGAAACGTTGTGTTAACAAAGAAGATGAGGACAAATATCTGTCAAATGTAAATAATGTATGTACGTATAGTTTAATATAGGTAGCTACATAGATAGATATAAAAAACTGAATACACACACTCATACATACACACAAACACACACATAAGCACACATACACGAGGGGTTGCTGAAAAGTTGCTGGCTTTCAGGGTGTCGCGAAAGGTCTGGTTGGAGGCTTAATCTTCCGAGTTCTCTTACAGGGTTTAAAAATAACTGAAGGACCGGTGCAATAAACGTGTTCATCAGAGGGGCCAATATCATGAGTAAAATCAAGGTCAACTTGATCCTGTTGTATATTTGTAAGCCAACTATCCACTTGTAGGCCAAATCCTTGAAAAGGAAATTAATAATGCATAATACTTACAGCAAGATGGAGCTACAGCACATACTTCACACATAACCATGGCACTACTTCAAGAGTTTTTAGGTGAGTGGATTATTTCGAAGGGAATTTGGCCACCAAGATCATCTGATTTAACACCGCCAGTCTTTTCTTTTTCTGGGGAGCAAGTAAAGGATCAGTGTAGAAGAATCCCCCAAAGACCATTAATGAGCTAAAAGGCGCAATCATAACCTTCACACGGTCCATACTGCGTCAGACTCTCCAACATGTATTTCAAAGCATGTGAAGAAGGGTCAACTTACGTATTGAAAATGAAGGACGACACTTTCAACACCTCTTATAAAATTTTCTAAGTCTTGTAAAGTCTAATATATTCTTGTGTAGTCTTATACCATCTTATAAATATTATCTATTTTGCAATAAAATATTTACTGCGGAGATTCTTTTTGAACAGCCTGTGGATGTGCGTGTGTCTGTGTGTGTGAACAAGGTGTTCAAAACGTCTCTCCGCAGTGAATTTTCATCCTGACTCCCCAACACTCAGACTCTCCAAGATGTATTTCAAAACATGTGAAGAAGAGTCAACTCATGTATTTTAAATGAAGGACGACACTTTAAACACCTCTTATAATGTTCTTTAAAGTCTTGTAAAGTCTAATATATTTTTTTGTAGTCTTATACCATCTTATAAATGTCTCTTCTGCAATAAAATATTTACTGCGGAGAGACTTTTTGAACATCCTGTAGACCTGATTAGTTTGACTTTATATACTCCAAATTAATTGTTAATTCTAAATCTTCGTTTCTTTCAATTTCAGCCTCTCATTTATTAAAGGTCAACTCATGAGGTAGTATTTACATGCATACTACAAGAACAGCTTATCTAGTGTATATTTTGAGGTGAACTTCCATCTAGGTGGTGTTTGTGTTGAGAGTGAATAATATGGATTAGCTCTTTATAGCAATAATTTGAATTTAAAATTGACATTATCGAACTTAAAGTGAGAAATTAAAAATTAAGAATTTCAATTTTAATGTAAAAAAATGAAGCTTTTCTTACTTTAAAAGGTAGTTAAAATAATAAAATAATTTTATGGAGTCGCTAATGTAGACAACGTAGATAAAAACAATAAATATGATGATGGTGATGATGATGTAGCAATATATATATTATATATATATATATATATATATATATATATATATACATATGCATATATATATATATGTATATATATATATATACATACATATATATATATATATATATATATATATATATATATATATATATATATATATATATATATATATATATGTATATATATATATATATATATATAAGTAAACCTTTTTAGTGATAATATTAATAACGATCATGTAAATTACACCTTTATGATGATTAAGATATAAAATAAATAATGTACATATACATGTGTGTATATTGCTACACATTAATAACATCACACAGAAACACACGCGTATATTTTATATGTACATAAATAAAATTGATAAGAGATAATAATAATAATGATAATAATAATAATAATAATAACAATAATAATAATAACAACGCAAAAAATACATGAATGACAAACGTATTGATAAAGAATATAATATAATTTCAAAATCCAAATATTAAAATAATCAATAATGTAATACTGAGTCTGAAAATAAACGCTATACAATTTTACGTGATAGTATTGTTCGTTTTTGCCCTCGAAATTTGAATTGAACTTTTCATATAAAATCGATTGATTAAATTATAGGGAAATTGGGATGGTATAGCATAATGAAGTGTTACTATTTACATCAAGATAAAGGATTAGTATATGGTGTTGAAATGTCTTAAAAGTTTTACCTGGAAATAGATATGCCTTTGAATGACTGTTATTCAGCAGGTTTCTGTTTGTTTATCAGCTCCTTATCTAAATGGAGGATGCAGTATCAGGACAAGCATTCATATCTCAAAATGCTTACATATGCTGATTATAGCTCTTTTTTAATGGGTTTGGTGTCAGTCCGATATATAAATGTGTGTATGTGCGTGCGCGTGTATGTATATGTGTGGGCGTGCGTGAGTGCGCATGTATGTGCGCCTTGATGTGTTTCTATATTGAGCATTTCCTTGAATCTATACTCTGATTCTATTACCGGGTTTCTATTGATTTTGAACACGTTCAATGACGTAAGTGTATTAACAACGTGTAGTCTAGTAGAATATTAGAGATATATGGCTTTTTACTTAAAATTTGATGATATTTATGTAATGGATGTATGATTTTGTTTAATAACTTATAAAATTGTATTTGTGATAAGTATTTCAAATGTCATACTGAAGTGGAATTAAATAACCAATATCATAATACTACCAAAAATACTAACACACTCAACTATAATGCAGTCAGCACTAATTGCGAGAGCGAAAGCACGTCTACACATTTGGCGGTAGAAATGATAGAGACAAAAAACTTAAAGCATTTAAGAAAGCACCTTTATATTATGCTATACTCAACGTATAAGTATATTTTGTAATGTTGGTTTCAAATTTTGGCACAAGGCCAGCAACTTCAGGGCAGGGAGTAAGTCGATTACATCAAACCCAGTACGCAACTGGTACTTATTTTCTCGACCCTGAAATGATAAAACGTAAAAGTCGTACTCGGCGGAATTTGAACCCAGGACGTAACGACAGGTGAAATGCTGTTAAGCATTTTGTCCGGCGTGCTAAAGATTTTGCCAGCTCAACGCCTGAAACAGATTTTTAATATCAATGGTGGTTCTGATAGTTCTATCTTAATATATATATGTATATATATATGTATATATATGTATATATATATATATATATATATATATATATATATATATATATATATATATATATATATATATATATATATATATATATATGTATATACATACAATAGTTTATTCAAAGAATCGGTTTCCATACAACCAAACAAATGTAACGTGGATAAACCTTCACCAAATGAATAGAAACTGTTTATGCATGCTTACATTTCTCACTGACTTATCTAATAATAAATAAGGTAGGGCAAATTGATTGAGAGAGAGAGAGAGAGAGAGAGAGAGAGAGAGAGAGAGAGAGAGAGAGAAGAGCGAGAGCGAGAGAGAGAGAGAGAGAGAGAGAAGAGCGAGAGCGAGAGAGAGAGAGAGAGAGAGAGAGAGAGCGAGGAAAGGGAGAATGTATTTCCTAGATTAGAGAACTCAGCTATTACGAAAATACTTTATCTTCAAAAGAAAACAGTGACATTTACAGCGTACCAAATGTTATAATCAAGTTTATTTAAAATCATATCAAAGTCTACAGTTTTCAAATTACACTTCCCATCATATTGTATAACGGATCAACACCAACCCAATTCCAATGAGATTTGATAATACACACAAACATGCACACACACACACACACACACACAAACACACATACACACACATATATTAATAACAAAGAGTATGGAGACTTATCCACACAATTTATTCTAGTTATATACAGCATATTATAATGACCTACAAGTGTTTCCGCCGCAGCGGCTAGTCACTGTTGCAAATGCAACATTGCATTATTGTCGGTGTAGCTTCATCAGGATCCGTCCATTTGGTCATCTTCGAAGTGAATTCATTATATGTTGTATATAACTATAAAATAAATTTTGTGGATGTACAAATAATAATATATATACTCCCGACAGTTTTTACCGCCCAGCGAACAGTACACGGAATTACCCATCAGAAGAATTCACGTAGCGACTAACAGCTAATTGTATCACAGATTTAGATGCTAATCGTCCTGGTTAGCCGTAAACTAGAACTTAACTTTACGGCTAACTAGAACTTAACTTCAAAGAGTCAGCCTTGTCACACTGTGTCACGCTGAATATCCCCGAGAACTACGTTAAGGGTACACGTGTCTGTGGAGTGCTCAGCCACTTGCACGTTAATTTCACGAGCAGGCTGTTCCATTGATCGGATCAACTGGAACATTCGACGTCGTAAGCGACAGAGTGCCAACAACAATGTTTCTTTATATATACGTTTAGCAGGGTATATTATCCGGGTAGATGCCTTATTAGCTCTAACTAGAACTTAACTTAGAGCTAATAAGGCATCTACCCGGATAATATACCCTGCTAAACATATATATAAAGAAACATTGTTGTTGGCACTCTGTCGCTTACGACGTCGAATGTTCCAGTTGATCCGATGAATGGAACAGCCTGCTCGTGAAATGAACGTGCAAGTGGCTGAGCACTCCACAGACACGTGTACCCTTAACGTAGTTCTCGGGGATATTCAGCGTGACACAGTGTGACAAGGCTGACCCTTTGAATTACAGGCACAACAGAAATAGGAAATAAGAGTGAGAGAAAGTTGTGGTGAAAGAGTACGGCAGGGTTCGCCACCATCCCCTGCCGGAGCCACGTGGAGCTTTAGGTGTTTTCGCTCAATAAACACTCACAACGCCCGGTCTGGACATCGAAACCGCGATCCTATGACCACGAGTCCACTGCCCTAACCACTGGGCCATTGCGCCTCCACATTGGTTATAGAACAAACATTAAATTAGAGTCAACGACTTTATATATAACACCATACCTCAAACATTAAGTCATATATAACATCACCATGGTTTTTAAACACATAAAAATATATATACATAAAAAATCATTCATATACATAAAAACACAGACGGTAAAAATTATATATGCGAAGATTGATGCCTGAGGGTCGCATCAAGTGGCTTCTAGCGGCAGAAGCCCGAACTACAACGGCTTGTCCCACTGACACCTTTCTGGTTACTTTTAGGCATCCCCTTGTATATACGACCGGCTTCTTTCAGTTTCCGTCTACGAAATGCACTCACAAGGCTGTGGTCGGCCCGAGGCTATCGCAGTGGGTCTCATCCCTGAATCATGGGGCTGGAAAGCAAGTTTCATACCACATAGCCACAGCTGGCGCAATAACACTCCTAAAACATAAGATTTCTTTCGACACACGAAATCACATCAAGAATCATGCAATCCAAATGCAAAAATGAAATAATTCTTAGGAATTGTTTACAAATACTAACGTGGTGGATAGATGGGTTTGATAGATGATTTCTAAATTGATCTTTACTATTTGCTGTTTCATATAGAATATTGAAGCGAGATTAAATAGCCATGGAAATATTAATACATTTACGCAGTAATACAGTCATTCCGTTGTTATTTTGAGAGAATGGCACTATCACGGACAATTTCACAATTGTTCCCTTAAAAGAAAGCAACTAAGAGAGAATTCTATATTGAGGAACAATCAGAAATGAACTCCAAGCTCAGAACGAAATAAATATATATATCTAGTATTCAACAAATCGTATATTCCGCATATATATAAATATATATATATATATATATATATATATATATAATGAAAAATATTTCAATACAAATGTATTAATACAAATGTATCAATTTCCAGCAAAAAATAGCCCTATAAGGGTATATATATAAATTCATAAGAGTGTTACAATAAGGTACCGATATTTACTGGACAATAGCAATCGACATAAATACGACGCTATTGTATAGCTTCACTGCGTATATACTGGCAAAAATGCGTGTGTGCAACAAAACATGAAAAACTTGTCTTACCTTAGGAAGAACATCCGAAAATGAACAACCAAGATTAAGGATAATGCAGTACCCAGGTTTCAGACTTTTCAAATACGTTTCACAACGTAAATCTGATTAGTCCTCATCAGCTGCATTCACCTAGACAACATTTCAAATGTTGCCACATCAATGTCAAGTATACTCGCCCGAACGCCAAGCCGTTAACAGAACTGAGAACAGTGAAGAAGTCAACAATGAAAAATACTTCAATACAAGTGTATCAATTTCCAGCAAAAAATAGCCCTATAAGGGTATATATATAAATTCATAAGAGTGGTACAACAAGGTACCGATATTTACTGGACAATAGCAATCGATGTAAATACGACGCTATTGTATAGCTTCACTGCGTATATACTATACAATAGCGTCGTATTTATATCGATTGCTATTGTCCAGAAAATATCGGTACCTTGTTGTACCACTCTTATGAATTTATATATATATATATATATATATATATATATATATATATATATATATATAGTGTGTGTGTGTGCGAGTACATACATACATATATGTATATAGTGTGTTTGTGTGCGTATACATATATATATGTGTGTACAGTGATGTATGTATCTTTTTTTCTTGTACTTGTCTACACCGCCTTGAATAATTTTCGTGGAATGAATCGACTACAGTAGTAATTTTTTGAGACTGGTGCTAATCCTATCGAGTCTCTTTGGCCGAACCGCTAGGTTGCGGAGGTGTAAGCGACTAACACTGGTTGTCAATCGATGGTGGGAGACGGGCAGGGACACAAAGAAATACATGTATATATATATATATATATATATATATATATCTATAATATTTTAAAAAGAACCCGGAGACTTTGCAAGTTACAGAGAAAGAGCCACGATGAAAGTCTTTTATACAATAAGAACTATATAATATGTCATAATAATAATATATATACTCCGATTTAAAATAACATTTATCTAAACGATTGACTGAAAAGTGATGAGATAACCCACGTCAGAATCGTACCAACAAATCAATGCTTAGATGGCTTCTTACGCATCCGATTGGGCCAACAGGCTCACCCATCAAATTCAGCCAAATTATATGTATAGATACATAACTGTCTTGTACTACATACAATATTTGTAAACAAACCCGAAGGCTTTGTAAGTATCTATACATATAATTTGGTTTCATTTGATGAGTCAACATCTTGGCCCAATCGGATGCGCAATGAGCCATCTCAGCGTTAAGTTGTGGGTTTGATTTCGGCCTGGGCTAGTTCTTCATTTTTCAGCTAATCGTTCAGACAAATCTCACTTAAAATCGGAGATTCATATATATATTTAACGTTAGAGAGTTTGGTAACTGGTACATCGTCAAAATTTATTTCCTTTTATTTTACGGCATGATATACAGCATACCTTTATGGTTACGACGACCTACACGTGCTTCCTATGCACAGGGTATAAGCAGTGGCATATGCAATCGGGCATAGGTAATCGTAACCATAAAAATATACTGCATAACATACGTAAAATAATAGGAAATAAATTTTGAGGATGTACCGTAAAAGGAAATGAATTTTGAAGAAGTACCACTCTGCATCGTTAGAAGTATTGAAAATATACACTCCAGAAAATATTACCGTCAAGTGAAGCGAACACTGAATTACCCATCGGAAGAGTTTACAGCGTGAGTGACAACTCCTAGTAGTTATAGACGTTAAATACTAATCGATGCGGTTAGCCGTAACCTGAAACATAACTCAGAGCTACCACGGTATTCGCCCGAATAATATATCCTTTTAAACACACACACGCGCACGTACGCGCACACACACTCTCACACACACACACACATACACACACATACACACACACACACACACATACACGCACACACACATACACACACACATGTATATACGACGGATTTCTTGCAGTTTCAAATCCACTCAGAAGGCTTTGGTTGGCTAGAGATTATAGTAGAAGACAACTTCCCAAAGTGCCACACAGTGGCACTGAACCTGGAACCTTCAGGATACTAAGCAAACTTTTTACCATACAGCCATGCCTATATTCCTACCTTTATATATATATGTATATAAATGCATACAAGTATGTATGCATTTTCTAGGCATATACATACATCATGCATACATACATACATACATATATACATATAAATACATACATACATATATATATATATGCATACATACACACACACACACACACACACACACACACACACACACACACACACATATATATATATATATATATATATATATATATATATATACATATCTAGATATATATATATGATTTCAGTCTTTCAATTCTGCAATAATCTAGAAGGCTTTTCTCCCTATTCAACCCCACCACTTCTTATCGAAGAGATTTTCATCTCCTACTTAGATAAAGATAAATGAATATAACAAAACACACATATACGCATAAATGCAAATATTCACTCACACACCAACGTATACATATATATATACATATATACATTGATATACACACACATACACATACACACACACACACACATACACACACACACATACACATACACACACACACATACACACGTATACACACGCATAACGACACATATTCAGAAACTACCCCAGTGGAACAGTCATACATATATGTGCACTAGCATGAAAACAATAGCACATATATGAAAGAAATGAATAACCACCACCACATCATTGGTAACACATCAACAGTAACAAACTTTTCAAAATTGAACGGAGCGAAATATTTGTTTCCCTTTCATTATTCTATTTCTCTTTCTTTTTACTTTTTTGCCGTCCACTTCCCTCCCTCTTTCACCACATTTCCATCTATCTATTTTTTTTTCTTTCTTTCTTTCTATCTATCTATCTATCTATCTATATATATATATATATATATATATATATATATATATATATATATATATCTTTCTCTCTCTCTCTCTCTCTCTCTGTATATATATATATATATATATATATATATATATATATATATATATATATATATATATGTGTGTGAGTAAAACTAAATACAAAAAAAGGGGTTTTGTATGATTGTGTATAGAGGAATATATTTTGTTTAAAAGAGTTCCAACTCTGTCTGTTTTTTATGTGTTATTTATATTCTTGTAAAATTTATGTGGGATATAGAATATGGAATATACAATATATAATATAAAAATGGATGGTACAATGAAATAAAGTATTGAATGTCTTATTGAATATATGGAATATGTCTTATTGAATAGATGAAATATTGAGTGTTCAATATAAAGGATTAAATATATAAAGGCGAATACGTATTTTCTATGTCTTGTGGTATTTCATCATGGCCGGTATGACAGACTTTAACAGACTGTATATATATATATATATATATATACACATGTATAAATGTATATATTTATGTATATGTATACATGTATATATACACATACACAAGCACGTATCAAATGACGTACATACGTGCCCACCCATATATATATATATATATATATATATATATATATATATATATATATATATATATATATATATATATATATATATATATATATATATATATATGTATATATATATATATATATATATATATATATATATATATATATATATATATATATATGTATATATATATATATATATATATATATATATAATTCATTTAAAATACAGAGATACCACTGGTGGTAAATAAAATTTCTAAAATTTTTTGCTGCCCCATGATTTATTAATATATATAGATAGATAGATAGATAGATAGATAGATAGATAGATAGATAGATAGATAGATAGATAGACAGGTAGATAGGTAGATAGATAGATATATACATACACACATACATACATATAGATATATAGATATATATATATACCATGAGTTATATGAAGGCAATAAGGAATGAATAGAGCAAGTAAGTTCTTATAGATTATTATTATTATTATTATTATTATTATTATTATTATTATTATTATTATTATTTTATCATCATCACCATCATCATCATCATCATCATCATTACCGTCTTTGTTGGTTTTATTTTCAAATTTTTATTCATTACTTTGCTATTGTTGACGGTTTTTAGTTTTTAATTATTTTATGTTCAATTCTTTTATTTCTTATTCATTCATTTACCAATTTGTTTACTTGTTCTTATTCATTTATTTATTTATTTATTTATTTATTTATTTATTTATTTATGTAAAAAAAAACTGGATTCGGTGCTGGGAGAAATACCACGTGAATTAAAGATTAAGCCAGATTAAAATTCTGCTCTTTAACCTGGCGCCGACTTAAAGAAGAAACACCAAGGCACATGCGCAATCACGCACATACACACATACACACATACACACACTTACGTTGATACAGACACAAATATAGACAGAAACAGCTTATTCATACAAATACAAATACACATACACACACACAGACATTCTTGCAATATGTGTTTGGTAATGAAAACTGAAATATTGTTTCATCTTTTCGTTTCTTTTCCTATTGTGCTGTGAATTTCGGTTTCCGTTTATCGTCTGCTTTTCTTTCTATTTTTTTTTTTTTTTTTACTGAACCTGAAAATATTTCTGTAAAAGATAAAAATCTGTACAGCTAAAAAGCAGCTTGCAGATATTTCTTATTGCTTATTTAACAAAGACTACTACTACTACTACTACTACTAATAATAATAATAATAATAATAATAATAATAATAATAATAATAATCATTAATAACAATCACTACACGGCCATCAGGATCACCATTGACATCTACAGGAAGAATAATCATCATCATCGTCATCGTTATCGTCATCATCATCATCGTCATCGTGATCGTGATCGTCATCGTCATCATCGTCATCGTCATCATCATCATCATCATCGTTATCATGGTCATCACGAACATCGTCGTAGTATCTGTCGTCGTCGTCGTCGTCGTCATCATCATCATCGTCATCATCGTCATCATCATCATCATCATCATCATTGCTATTATCATTATCATCGCTAGCATCGTCATTGTCATCATAGAAAACGTCAACAACATTATCACCAGCAGCAGCAGCATTATCAATCTCATGAACACACCGTTGGCATTGTGATGATGATGATGATGATCATCATCATCATCATCGTCATCAGCATCAGCATCATCATTGTCACCATTGTAGTAGTAGTAGTAGCAGTAGTAGTAGTAGTAGTAGTAGTAGTAGTAGTAGTAGTAGTAGTAGTAGCTGTTGTTTATTTTCCTCCTCATCATCATCATCAATACCATAATCGTTATCTTCATCACCACCATCTTCATCATCGTCACCATCATTATCATCAACATCACATTCACAATCATCAACATCATCGTCATCATCATCACCGTCATCATCTTCATCGTCATCATCATCATCGTTATCATCATCATTAATACTTTCATCCATATCATATTTATCATCATCATCAGTACTATCATCATAATTTTCATAGCATATAGTAATACTATGTTGTTGTTTTTGTTTTAACTACTCCACCCTCCTCAATATGCATACAATAGATCGTCGCCGCCATGTTTATCAAAATCATAAGATTTACAATAATTCTGTATTCTTGTAAATAGTTCGAACTGATTCAGCATGCATGTTATATTATATACGCCTAGGTACCAGCCAATATACTTACCTACCTCACCACATAATATTTACCTGCTAACTAATCAACTTGCTGCCACACATGCTTATCTGCCAGCAAATATTTCTACCTACGTATTTCTAACTACGTACTTAGCTGCAAACTTACCTACCTATCTGCTCTTCTATCTCTTTATCTTCGTGCAACATGGCCAGATGTTTCGACTCTCGTCTCCTCGGAAGAGACGAAAGCTGTAACATAAATGGAGGGAAAAGTCTCAACATCTTTTTATATTTTAAGAAAACAACAAATATCAAGTATATAATATATATATGTGTGTGTGTGTAAATGTGTGCGTCTCAAAAATAAAAGTATAAAAGACCGCATTATTTATGGGATGACCTAATGTGAGTGTGTGTGCGTGTGTGAGTGTGTGTGAGTGTGTGTGAGTGTGTGAGTGTGTGAGTGTGTGTGCGTGTGTAAGTGTGTGTGTGTGTATACTATCGTATGTACGCTTGTATGTATGTATATGTATGATGCTTTTTACTAAGATACTACCTTGAAAAGTTAAGCCAAGCAAATCAACTACAGTTCATGCTATTTAAATTTAGCCCTTATTCTAGCGTTCTCTTTTGCTGAACCGCTAATTTACAAGCATTTAAACAAACCAACACGTGTTGTCAAGCGGTTGGATGCTCTATTATTTTGTTCAACTTCCTTTCCAAGATCCTCTTCAAACTTTTTGTCCAAGAAGTACAGTGAGAAATTGCCATGTCACATTACAAACTAAATCTAAGCCAAGCTTTTGCCTGATCTTACAATGACATTATAACATCTATTATTGGTAGTCTGGTATTAAACATGTCTCATAGTAAGCCATCGTAGCCACCGTCATACACGGTTAAAAGCATTTTTAAGGGCATTGAAGTTGTATGAAAGGTGTTGCAAGTATTTTTACTGCGAAAATATTAACATTATAGGCGTAGGAGTGGCTGTGTGGTAAGTAGCTTGCTTACCAACCACATGGTTCCGGGTTCAGTCCCGCTGCGTGGCACCTTGGCCAAGTGTCTTCTACTATAGCCTCGGGCCGATTAAAGCTTTGTGAGTGGATTTGGTAGACGGAAACTGAAAGAAGCCTGTCGTATATATGTATATATATATATATATATGTGTGTGTGTGTGTGTGTGTGTGTGTGTGTGTGTGTGTGTGTGTCTGTGTTTGTCCCCCCCAACATCGCTTGACAACCGATGGTGGTGTGTTTACGTCCCCGTAACTTAGCGGTTCGGCAAAATAGTCTGATAGAATGAATACTAGGTTTCCAAAGAATAAGTCCTGGGGTCGATTTGCTCGACTTCGACTAAAGGCGGTGCTCCAACATGGCCGCAGTCAAATGACTGAAACAAGTAAAAGAGTAAATGAGTAAAGAGTATTACAAATTTGTTGAAGAAGGACTCTTTCGTCTTGCAGACCAATTGAAAACCGAGCTCAGTTTAATTCCTTGAACTAATAGCATTACCATCAATTCTTCCACGACCATCACCACAAGAAATGCTTCCACTCCGCCAATCCTACTATCACTATCCTCTATACAACCACCATTAACTCCACAACCACAACTACCACCAATACTACCGCTAGCACTTCACTGCAACGACAAGCATCAGTGTAACCATCACCACAACCGCAAATATAACTACCACCACTATATAAATACTACCATTACTAACACCGCCCCTATACTCATCACAAGCAGCAGCACCATCTACGCAACCAACTACTGCAACTAGCAACACCAACTACAACCGCCTACACAGTCTATAGTCAATACCACCACAACCACTAATACCAAAACCACTGCAGCCATTACAATCTCCCACACCATCAGTAACTCTAACATCTTGATTCTACCTTCTCGTCAAATCAACCAACTGAATGAATCCTTCACTTCATATTTAGCTCCATCTTATTCTCTTCATAGACATCATTATTAATTCATGTAAGTACAGATTTTACTTCATTTTTATATATTTATATACATTTTCTTCAAATACATTTTCTTTGTGGATCTTTTTAATACCTTTAAGTAAAAAGAAAGGAAAAAAACTTAGTTTTTCTCCATCCAGATTTCACTAAAAACGATCGTCTGCCAGTAAGTTTTCTCATTTATTATATTTTCCTTTGCTTTTCTTTCATACTTCCATTTCAATTTTACCCCTATTTTTTTCTTTTTACATATGTTTTTTTTTTCAGCCCTTTCTAGTTTTCTACATTTTCTTTCTTTGATGAATTTATTTTGAGCATATCTTTTTTATTTCTTTATTATCCATATTCATTTCGTTTCGTATATTTAAATCTTCTTGTTTATATTTGTTTGGTTTTTCCATTTTCATTCCTTTATTCTGTATTACAATTTCCAGTTTTTCATTTGCCTCCTCTTTATTTCTTTCTCACTTTGTGTGTATGCATGTACGTTTGTATGTATGTATATATGTATGTATATATTTTTCATGTCTCTCTCTTTATATATATATAAATATATATATGTGTATGTATGTATGTATGTACGTATGTATGCATGCATGTATGTATGTAGGTATGTATGTATGTATGTAAGTACGTGTGTGTATACAAGTATATATACACACACATACACAAATAAATATTTCCTCCAACGCTGTCGAAAATGCTACATGTTTTACACAATGCAGAGAATATATCACCAACATAGTCCAAAGGACATTTAAAATCAAATTCAGGATTCACCTAACGCCTGAACCCCGTGCCATACTTTCTCTACCCATTCATGCTCACAGTGTATGACCGCAGTGCAACATGGTTATTTACCTCAATAGATAGATAGATAGATAGATGGATGGATGGATGGCTGGCTGGATGGATGGATGGATGGATGGATAGATAGATAGAGAGAGAGATAGATAGATAGATAGATAGATAGATAGATAGATAGATAGATAGATAGATAGATAGATAGATGGATAGATGTCTATATCTTTGCTTACAGTTCCTAATGTACCAATTATTATAGGCACAACCTTTACTATTTTCACATTCCAAATTCTTGCAATTTCATATTTTAAGGGACTGTATTTTTTTTCCTCTTTATCATCAAATTATCAAGCTGACAGCCGCGTTAACATGTTCACAACTTCATGAGCTGAAATTTTGCCGAGGTCGACTTTGTATTTCATCGTCACGGGGTCGATAAAATAATGTGCTAGCAAAGTACTGGGATCAATGTAATCAATTGAGCCCCTACTCGCAAATTTCAGATCTATTGTAGAATAGAAATGATTATTATTATTATTATTGCTATTGTTATTATCTTTTGATGTTATTATTATTAATTAATTAATTTTCATATCCAGTTTTTCATTATCAGAAAGAAGAAGCGTTAAATATGTATAACATCATTTTAGCACACAATTTCATAAAGCACAGTTGGGTGTAATATTGTCAATGCTGTTGTCTCGTGGGAAATACAAAGCCATTTGTATAAGTCACAACTCCAGTTTATTTGAAGCTGTATCTTGTCGTACGGACGCGTTTGCAACAATGATTTTCAAGACGTTTAGGTTGAGGGCCAAGACAATATAGGGCACAAACCCAGTGCAGGGTTTATCACTGATGCCACTGGGACTCTTTTTCGGCTGTGTGTACGGGCACAATGTGAAATGTAGTGCCTTGATCAAGGACACAAGGCACTGCATGCTGCAAGATCAGAACCCAGGAGCGAAAGATGCTGGACCCAAGACCCTAACAATAAAGCAACGCGCTTTCGCTTGAGAGGAGAAGTAAACAGTAAATCAAATTTATAATGTTAGAGCATGCGCAGAGATGTTCATTGATATTTGGGTTGCAGTATTCGAATCAATAAACTGCCTAGAGTTTGAAAGCTCGTGACTATTGTTAATATGTGGTTGTAAGACGCTGAATAATTATTGCTTCTATTATACACGAGTTATTGACAATTCTATCGAAAGCATTGATGAAATCTGTATTGTTGAGATGTCTTTTAGAAATGAGGTTGCCATTAGTCACGTGATCTCTAATATTTGAAGGTATTGTGGGAATATTGCTGCCAATACCAATCTTATTACATTCTACACAATTTATTAGAATACACCGTGTTGCAGAAATGTTACGGTTTGGTTTATATTTAACCAGCTTATAAATATCATAGCTACGTCGCTACGATGCGATCTAGTTGCGTTCCACTCCTTATGACGATTTCATAATTCCTTTTCACCAGTAGAATTGTAATTTTTTGGTTTCTATATTGACGTTCAAGGCGGCGACCAGTCAGAATCGTTAGCACGTCGGAGAAAATAATTTGTGACATTTCTTTCGGCTCTTTTTGTCGCGTGATAACGTTGGCCTTTTGAAATACAGGCACAGCTCAATTTGGCCAGCTTAGTGGACTGGAACAACGTGAAATAAAGTGTCTTGCTCAAGGACACAATGCATTGCCGGGAATGGAACTCAGGACTTTACGATCGTGAGTCGAACACCCTAACCACTAAGCCACGCGCATTCACCAGAGTAACACGGGATTTATGAAAGGAAAATTTTATGTTACTTAGAATGTATGAACCAAGGACAGAGAAAAAGTCTGTAATAAAGGATTGACGGTTTGGACAAACTTATGAAAAGGATTTGGGCAGGCGGACGCTTAATGAAGGATCTTTAAATAGAATGTGTTCTAGGGAGAGATTACCACACTTCTCATGCTTTATTTATCTTCTTTTATCTCTTACTTTTATCTCTTACTTGATTCAGACATTGAAGAATTTTTAGTCGAATGGAACAACCCCAGTAGTTATTGTTTTAGGCATGGTTCTTATACTACTGGTCTCTTTCGCCCAAGATGCCACGCATTGGGCCTGAACGCGGAACCGAGTTGTTGGGAAACAAATTTCTTATCGCACAACCACGCCTGCGTTTATTTCTTCGTTCCCTCGTTGTTGTTTATATTCTAATTTTGCTTCAAAACTTTATGATGTGTCTTAATTTTGGTGAAGTGATTTTATAAATAACTGTATTTGTTTTTCTACATAAGTGATTATATCATTAAGGTACAAAGATTTAGAGCTGACCTGTTACAGTTTAAAACTTTGAGGTTCTCGTGCAATATTAAAGGAAGTAAGGCGGCGAGCTGGCAGAAGCGTTAACACGCCGACCGAAATGCTTAGCGGTATTTCGTCTGCTGTTATGTTCTGATTTCAAATTCCGCCGAGGTAACATAGGTATAAAATAAAGCACTATCTGAAGTGTAGCATATGTATAGAATAGGGTATCTTTAACTCTGAAAGGTAGGATAGGTATTCTATTGTACACCTGTCCTACCTTTCAGAGATAAAGATACCCTATCTTCCAACAAAATTGGAAGGTTATTTTAATGCCTTAAACAAAATAGGTACCGAAAGCGATGTCTCTTCAGAATAACCACATAAATAGTTGCTGGTTTTGTTTCCCGTCTTCATGTTATCTATAGAATACAAAATAAGCAATTTTATTTACCAATTGAATTGAGTGCGTCTCCAGCAAAACAAGAAAACGTAAACTGTGGGGTTCTTGTCACGTCAAATAATGCGGCAAATCATCGTCATTATTACCATCTCCATCGTCGTGCGTACTCATCGTCGGCGTCGTCACTGTCGTCGTCGTCACAGTCCTCATCACCACTAATACCAGCGCCATCATCATCATCATCATCGTCATCATCATCATCATCATCATCATCATCGTCATCATCATCATCGTCGTCGTCGTCGTCATAATCATCTTCCCCCTACCACCACCACCATTATCACCACAACCACTATCGTCATTACTGCTATCGTAATCATCATCATCATCATCATCATCATGAACATCATCATCATTACCACTACCATGACCATAACCTTACTTCTCGTACGTCACCGCATCATCATCATCATCATCATCATCATCATTGTCATCAACATCGTCATCACAATCACCACCATCACCGGCATCACCATCATAATCCACGCTACCACCACCACTACCACCGTCATCACCACTATCGCCACGACCACCATCGCCACAAAAAAAACATCACTGCCATCATCCTCATCATGATGAGGAAAATAACGACAGCCAGAAATCTAGAAACACATACCCAACGAAAAAGATCACAAAAGCAGTCATTACTGAATAATAGACATTCAACAGAGAGACAAAGCGACAAACTAGCACAGAATCAAAGAAGCTAGTGGGATAAAGCACACACACACACACATACACGCACGCACGCACACACAGATACGCACACACGGACACGCACACACACATATGCAGACAGGGAGAGAGAGAGTGAAGGCGAGAAGGAGGGAGGGAGGGAGGGAGGGAGGGAGGAAGAATGAAATAGTGAAAGAACAGAAGAATCTATCATTTCAATAGAAGTGTGACCATCCTTGTAATTTGCTTCGTAATGAGAACAATGACGAAAAAAAATAATCGATCAGAATATTACAGTCATTGAAATGGGCATAATGCGTCAATAATAATAATAATAATTATTATTATTATTATTATTATTATGATGATGATGATACTTTCAAATTTTGGCACAAGGCTAGCAATTTCAGGGGCAGGGTGCAAGTCGATGACATCGACCCCAGTGCTCACCTAGGTATTTATTTTGTTGATCCCGAAAGGATGAAAGGGCAAAGTCGACCTTGGCGGAATTTGAACTCAGAACGTAAAGACGGACTTAATAACCGCTATTTTGCTCGGCGTGCTAACGACTCTGCCAGCTCGCCGCCTTACATTCACGATGATGATGATGATGGTGGTGGTGGTGGTGGTGGTGGTGGTAGTGTTGGTGGTGGTCGTGGTCGTGGTCGTGGTCGTTTTAGTGGTGGTGGTGGTGGTGGTGGTGGTGGTGGTGGTGATGATGATGATGATGATGATGATGGTGGTGATGGTGGTGGTGGTGGTAGTGTTGGTGGTGATGATGATCATCATCATCATGATCATGATGATGATCATGATCATGATGATGGCAATAATAGTGATAATTTCTTCTTAGATATGAACATTTTCTTCTACGAAGTGGGAACGGTATCGTGGCGGGAAGAATTTACCAAGGAGTAGTATTGAGATGAAGTTTCTAGAAAAATGACATTGGTTACTTTCGGCGATGGAGGAGAGGATGTGATGATGTTCATTGCCTTCCCAAGGATGTTTGTGATATAAATGTAATAATCTATGGGGTTTTTTTTCTTCTTTTGCTATCGTTTCTGGCAGGTTGCCAGGGCCAAAACCCATTCCTTCTCTGCAAGCGTTCTTGCTTTCCATGACATTTTATAAGTTCTTCCAATTTTAACTCACATCACCAGAGAATTAATTGATCAACGTATGACATTATGGATCATCCGACACGAGAATTCCCATGGGAATTCTTCAAATGAAATAAAATGGTGTCTGACTTGAGAAAAAGACCAATAAAATCGATGGAGGGGTGGGGAGATTAATCGATGTCATCGACCCGGGTATTTGACTGGTACTGTATTTATCAACCTCGAAAGGTCAAGAAGCTAAGTTGACTTCTGCAGGAATTGAACTCCTCTGACTTTAGATCCTGAAGTACTCAAATTTTCTATTTGCAAAGAACCAGAAAGAAATATGGGAAAGCATTTCTTGCGACATTCTGCTACAGTGGTTCCCAGAAAGGAGCTCAAAGAAGATTTAGCGGTTGAAGATTATGTGCAATATATCTACAATGCACAAAATATTTCAATAATTTTGTTTTCACATTTCTTAATATTTAATTATAAAAATATAACGGAATTTTTTTTTAATATTAGGCGCAGGAGTCGCTGTGTGATAATAAGCTTGCTTACCAACCACGTGGTTCTAGGTTCAGTCCTACTACGTGACACCTTGGGAACGTGTCTGTTATTATAGCCACGGGCCGACCAAATCCTTGTGTGTGGATTTGGTAGACGGAAACTGAAAGAAGTTCATCGTATGTATACAGGGTGTTCAAAAAATCTCTCCGCAGTGAATTTTTCATCCTGCGCATCACCATGGCGTTACTTCAAGAGTTTTTCGGTGAATGGATTATTTCGAAGGGACTTTGGCCTTCAAGATCACCTGATTTAACACCGCCAGGTTTTTATTCCGAGGAGGAAGTAAAGTATCAGTGTACTAAAATCGTCCGAAAACCATTAAATACTTAGTGTGGAAAGATTTTTTTAAACACCCTTTATATATATATATATATATATGTGTGTGTATATGTGTGTGTGTGTGTGTGTGTGTGTGTGTGTGTGTGTGTGTGTGTGTGTGTCTGTGTGTCTGTGTGTGTGTCTGTGTGTCTGTTTGTATTTGTATGTATGTGTTTGTCCCACCGCCATCGCATGACAATCCAATGTTAGTGTGTTTATATTCTTTAAAGAATATATCTGAGTATATCGCTTTGAAAAAAAATATTTCTATTTATTAGTCCAGTGATGTGTGCCACTTTGAAAACTATATATTTTCAAGCAGAACTCAGTAACGACACCTAGCCAAGCAGTGCTGATAAAGAGCAACAAGCCAGAAACAGGTCCACAGATGCAGTTTTATGCTGGATGGAGGTGGGGGGCTGGATACTCTCTTCGAAAATATGAGGGCCCAGATACTGTGTCGTATACCCAGCTGAAAGAAGCAGTCGGGCTGTTTTCAGTTTCTTTCTATTAAATTCACTCACAATCGCCGCTGCCATCAGAGCCTAACATGTAGCCTATAAAGCTAAGCGTTTTATGGGTGTGAAATTACTGGTCACTCTCTCACCGGACATATATCTAACTGCATGTAAACACATTAATGCTCTAACTTTTTAGAGTGAGTTTCCCTTTCTCTGATATATGGTCCACTAACGATATATATATATATATATATATATATATATATATATATATATATATATATATATATATATATATATATATATATATATATACATATATATATACATATATGTATATGTATGCATATATATATGAAATGTGTGTCTATGAGTATGTATATATATATATATATATATATATATATATATATATATATATATATATATATATATATATATATATATATATATATATATATATATATATTATACATGCATATATATAATGAGTGTATGTATACGAGAACTTTTATTTATCTAATCCACCTCGAAAAGGACGAAAGGTGTCGTTGACGTCGGTGGAATTTGAAATGAAGCCCGGAAGACAACCGGAAGAAATTCCACAAACCATTATACTCGACATACTGGCATTTCTGTCAATTCGTTGCATAGCAGACTATATCGATCACAGTATATTTACTCGTGGGAAATTTTACTGGCGACTGTCGGTGCTGCTACGTACAGTTGGCTTCGAAGGAAGAGGGGAGAAGGAGAGGGAGAGAGAGAGAGAGAGAGAGAGAGAGAGACAGACAGACAGACAGACAGACAGACAGACAGACAGACAGACAGACAGACTGACAGACAGAAACAGAGAGAGACAGAGAGACAGAGAGTTTACTAAGAAATACGAGAGAAGGTGAAGTTTCCCTTTAGCGGGGAGAACCAGTTCAGGGTTTATTATTATTATTATTATTATTATTAGAAGCCGGCGAGCTGGCAGAACCGTTAGCACGCCGGGCACAATGCTTAGCGGTATTTCGTCCGTCTTTACGTTCAAATTCTGCTGAGGTAGACTCTACCTTTCATCCTTTCAGTGGTCAATAAATTAAGTACCAGTGAAACACTGGGGTCAATGTAATCGACTCATCCCCTCCCCCAAAATTTGAAGCCAATTATTATTATTATTTTATGTTTGACTTTTGTTTTGCATTTGTACAAGTTGGATCCAAGTCTCACTCAGAGACCTCAAGAGACAACAAGTTAGAAGTTCATGTAGGTGTTATGCCTAAGGTACCATATATTTGGATTTGTACATATCATATATTTGGATTTGTACATTTGGATTTGTACTAGAGAATGTTTAAGAAGCCATAAGAAAATTGTGTTTGTTTTAAAATTTGAGATCACATAGACAGTATTTTACGTAGGATATGGGCAGTTCCCATGAGCACTATCTTTTGAACTTCAGCCATTTTGGGGTTTCCTGGTATCTGAGCTAGGTAGTAATCAGCCCGTTTCGCTGTCATTCCCAGGGCACCTATGACAATAGGTATTATTTTAGTCTTCAGGTTCCACATTTTGCTAATTTCTATTTCAAGGTCTTTATATTTGCTCAGTTTTTGGTAGGTCTTGACAGATACGTTTATGCCGATTGGGACAGTCATATCAATGAGGAGGCATGATTTTTGTCTGAAGTCTTTCAGTATGATGTCTGGCCTATTTGCATCTATCTTTCTGTCAGTTTGAATGGTGAAGTTCCAGAGGAGTGCGATGAGATCATTTTCAAGTACTGGGGGTGGTTTGTGTTCCCACCAGTTTTTTATCATGGGGCAAGTCCAGGTTTTTGCATATTACCCAGTGAATATATTGTGCAGCTCTATCATGCCTGTTGAGATACTCTGTAGGTGCAAGCAGACTGCACATGGAGCCAACATGATCGATGGTCTCGTTTTGTTGTTGGCATATACGACATAATGGGGAGCTGCCGTTCTTTAATATGTTGACCAGGTAATTCTTTGTAGGTGGGCATTGATCTTGGGCTGCTATGATAAACCCCTCTGTTTCTGATTTCAAGTTATTATTATCATTATTATTATTATTATTATTATTATTATTATTATTATTATTATTGTTATTATTATTATTATTATTATTATTATTATTATTATTGCTATTATTATTATTATTATTATTATTATTATTATTATTATTATTATTATTATTATTATTATTGTTGTTGTTCAGTAGTTTTATTTTTATAACGTGCTTTCACTTCACTACCGAGCGCAGCTCTGTGCGCCTTGGGTATGTGCTGTGGTTTGCTGTGGTGCTCTTATGTTTACTGTATTGAAAGTGTTTTGCGTAGAATGTGTGCAGTACACAGTAGTGCAATTTTCTGTATGTTATATATATTTGTAAGTCCTGGTGTTTTTGTTATGTATTTGTCTGAATATTTTTTTATTATACCTAAGGCACCTACTATGATAGGAATTGTTTCTGTTTTTAGATTCCACATTCTATTTCCAGGTCTTTGTATTTTGAAAGTTTTTCCATTTCTTTTAGAGAAACATTGTCATCTGCTGGTATTGATATTATTATTATTATTGCTATTATTATTATTATTATTATTATTATTATTATTATTATTTTTATTTTTATTTTTATTATTAATAGTGGCGTGCTAGCAGAACCAGTATCACGCCGGGCAAAATGCTTAACAGTATTTCGCCTGTAACTACGTTCTGAGTTCAAATCCCGCCGAGGTCGGCTTTGCCATTCATCCTTTCGTTTTCAGTAAATTAAGTACCAGCGAAACATTGGAGTGGATATAATCGATAAGTCCCGACCCACCAAATTTCAGGTCTTGTGCCTTTAGTAGAAAGGATTATAATAATAATAATGATTATTATTATTATTATTATTATTATTATGTTTGACTTTTGCTTTGCATTTGTACAAGTTGGATCCAAGTCTCACATTATTATTATTATTATCATTATTATCATTAGTATTATTATTATGAGAGATCTTTTCTTCTATGAGTGATAGAGGATATGAAATATTATTTGCATATAATCCATTTCTTTTCTTCTTTCCCAGCATATTCCGCTCTTAGTTCTTTTATCATCTTTAACGTGACAGAAAGTAACCCACCAGGGTACTACTGCACTGAAGGCTGTTAAACCTTTTCCGTAAGAAACAGATTCATTCCCAATGCATTGTTTCAGGCTATTTCGAAATGCTAGTGGCGTCGGTCAACGACTAACGCTGTTGGCGCCTTCTTCTAAAAACCTAGGACGATTTGTGGCTTGAAATTTATTTAGTTTACAGGCGTAAAATTGCAAATATGAAAATAATACTTGTATATCATGTGTTGTGAATTTATGGAAAGAAATCCCATAAGCAAACAACAATTTAGTTAAAAACGGAGAAGAGAAGTTGTTAAAATATGTGAGAATTTTAATTCATGCAGACGATCGTTTCCTACAGAGATATAAAAATAATGCAAATTCATGACTGAATTGAATTAAATTAATTATTATATATCAATGTACTCTTCAGCGCAAGGAGTATAAACCAAATTTTTACAAAGAACTTGAGAAAGGGAATAGCAGAATAGAATCTGGGAGATTCATATTTATCCTTATGAGAAAAAGAGATGTGAGTCCAGTTAGGTATTAACTATAGCTAAAGGCTGTAACTGTTATTTGAAAATATATGTAAAAAGAGGTTTCAGAGACGTCCCCTCTATAGATGAGTAAGGATATATATATATATATATATATATATATATATATATATATATATATATATATACACACACTCATGCATATCTGTGTGTGTATCTTTATGTCTGCGTTTGTCTCTATCACCTCTTGATAAGGGTGTTGGTGTGTTTACGTTCCTGAAACTTAGCGACTCGGTAAAAGTGACCGATAGAATAAGTAACAGGCTTGAAAAAGTAAATAGTGGAGTCGATTCGTTCGACTAAAAGATCAAGGCGGAGATCCAGCATAGCAGGGGTCCAATGTGTGTGTGTGTGTGTGTGTGTGTGTGTGTGTGTGTGTGTGTGTGTGTGTTTGTGAACAGACGTCATGTTGGTCTCGAATACTATTGGTAACCTCGTGTAATCCAGTACAAAACTTTGCATTGTCGTATCGTCAGCGACTAAACTGGCAACCCCAGCGACCATACTTGGTGAGGAGGGTGACATTTGGAACCCTGCAATGTTCTGATAGAACTTATTTTATCGAGCTCGAAAGGACGAAAGGCAAAGTCGACTAAGAAATGTCGCGAAGCAATTTTTCGGGCGTTCTAAAGATTCTGTCACCTCACTACCTATACGTCGATGTAATAATAATTTCAAATTTTGGTACAAGGTCAGAAGTTTCTGAGGAGTTGGATAAGTAGAATACATCGACCCCAGTACTTAATTGGTACTTATTTTATCGACCTTGAAAGGAAAACGGTAAAGTCGACCTCGGCAGAATTTGAACTCGGAACGTAAAGAGGGACAAAATACTGTAAAGCACTTTCCCCGACGTGCTAACGAATCTGCCAGTTTGCTGCCTTATATGGCTATGCAATAATCCATTCTACCATAGGCACATGGCTTGAAATTTGGTGAGAGGGGACGAGTTGATTACATTAACCCCAGCATTTCACTTGTTCTTAATTTTTCGCCACGAAAGGGTGAAATGTAAAGTCGACCTCGGCGGAATTTGAACTCAGAATATAAAGACCGACGAAACACTACTAAGCATTTTGTCCGGTGTACTAATAATTCTGCCAGCTCGCTGCCTTATACGGCTATGTAATAATGATTAATATAACAGGACGAATGATCACTCAGATATTCTAAAATATGAAATATATTATCAGGATAAAATTAATTTGATTGGTCAAGCTGATCCATTGATCTGTATATGTATATTAACAGTATGTCAAACGATCAGTTGATAAATTACATTGATTAATTAAATCAGCACCACACCTCAGAAAATGAAGTAAGGAGGTGTTCTCAACGGTATGCAAATTACATCACAGCTGGTTGGAATATGATACAAAACATCAATTAACGAAACCTGCATGAGAAATCCTTCAGTGGGGAAACCCAAGACTATAGTGACGAAGAAACGAAGAGGCTGCTGTGCAGATGAACTGATGCCAAATGAACGGCAGGGAGTTTCAGATGATGAACAACATGTTGGAGAACCGAAATACAAATAGTTACCTATCGAGTTCACTCGAAAATTTTCACTGCCTCATCAATAATGTATGTATTTAATCGCATACATACATACACACACATATATATGTGTACATACATACATATATATATATATATATATATATATATATATATATACACACAAATATACATATATATGAATACATACATACATACATGCATACATACATATGGGCGTAGCTGTGTGGTAAGACGTTTGTTCTCAACCACATGGTTCCGGGTTCCGTCCCACTGCATGACACCTCGGAGACGAGTCTTCTATAGCGCTTTTCAATCAATGCCTTCTCAATTGAACGGACCCGGGTTTCAGGGTTATTTCCCTTGGCAAAACAAACATGACACAGTAGTGTGTCGATAAGCCAGCTGGAGGAGATGTCCTCCTGGGGCTAAAGCAACAGTAACATCCACCCCTAGGGGTCAGCCACACTTAAGTGGCAATACACTTCACTTTATCGTGCAGTTACTGTTAATACTTCATTTAGAGAATTAACATTGCTTATATATATATATATATGTATATATATATATATATATATATATATATATATATATATATATATATATATATATATATATATATACACGACGGACTTCTTTCAGTTTCCGTCTACCAAATCCACTCTCAGTGCTTCGGTCGGCCCGAGGCTATAGTAGAAGACACTTGCTCAAGCTGCCACATATCGTGACTGAGCCCGGAACCATGTGGTTGTGAATCAAGCTTCTTACTACACACCCATGCCTACACATTATCCTAAAATGAAGAAATCAGCTTGGACAATAAAGTTTTAATTCATTATTCATGTATTTGTTTCACTCACTGGACTGTGGTCATGCTGGAGCATCGCCTTGTAGAGTCTAGTCTATGAAATCTACTCAGAGATTTCTTTAAAATTTGGTGCACATTCTATTTGTCTTTGGCTGGAATGTTAAGTTTAGGGGACGTATACAAACCCAATTTCTCAGACAGGGAGTCGCCTTCAATGTTTTTTCCTAGAACGTGGTTCTAAGAAGTCAACTGGAACATAGAACTGAAAGTAAAGTCTCCAGGAAATCGATAACACAACGCGAACTGCGTTCATCAATAGCTGTCCATTATCCAGAAAGCATTTGGACATCTCACATTCACTTTCTCCGTGCCTAACGAGATTGGTTCGTTTGAGGAGTCTACGAAACTTTAATTTTCATGGAACCGAATCAAACTGTTATTAGAGTAAATATGGTATGTGTGTGTGTATGTGCGTGAATCTGTGTGTTCATGTATGTATGTTACATTGTAAAATTAGTTGTAGAAATCTTTGATAAATAAAATGAAAAAGTAGCCCTAATGCTTTATGCATGTGGTACCCCGTCGGTCAGATCAACGGAACAGCCTGCTCGTGAAATTAATGTGTAAGTGGCTGACCATTCCACAGGCACGTGTACCCTTAACGTAGTTCTCGGGGAGAGTCAGCGTGACAGGGTTGGCCCTTTGAAATACAGGTAAAATATAAACAAGAAAAAGGGTGCGAGAAAGTTGTGGTGAAAGAGTACAGCAGCGTTCGCCACCACAGTACAGCAGGGTTCACCACCACCGCCTGCTGGAACCTCGTGGAGCTTTTGTCGGCCCGAGGACAAACAGGATCGAAACAGCGATCCTACGACCTCAAGTCCGCAGCCCTAACCACTGGGCCATTGCGCCTCCACTTATAAATGAATGTATATATATATATATATATATATATATATATATATATATATATATATATATATGTGTGTGTGTGTGTGTGTGTGTGTGTGTGTGTGTGTGTGTGTGTGTGTGTGTGTATATATATATATGGGGGTGGTAAGTATGTGTGTGTGTACGTCTGTGTGCGTATATGATTGTGGTGGCGTCTGTATGTGTATATGTGTACGGATAAAATTTTTTACTGTAAAACTTCAATTCCCACCCACCCCCTGCAGCATATTAATTCACATAAAAATATGTTCATTCACTATCTCACACGCACATCAGAGGCACACCCATATACGCGTGTGACTGTGTATACATATATGTGTATGCATACATAGGTATACATATATGCGTGTGTGTGTGTGCGTGTGATATGTATATGTAAGCATATATTTCAATACAATCACAAATATGTGTGTGTGCGTGTGTATCTGCATTTAGTTTGTATGCATCCATACATAGGTATATATGATTGCGTAGATATATACAATTATATATACATATCATAAAAGGAAAAAGGGAGAAAGCGAGGGAGAAATGGTAAAAGAGTTGTAGGAAAGGCGAGGCAGATAGTGGAAACCAGAACTAATGATCAATAAGCTTCTACAAGAATGGCATTTCTGTTCAGCGAAAAATCATTTTAAATAAAAGAGAAAATCTTTAAATGTACATTACAAATATATACATACACACACACACACACACACACACACACACACACACACACACACACACACACACACACACATACACACACACACACACCTACATGCTTGTTTGTACGTATATATTTTTGTATGTATGTATGTATGTATGTTTGTATGTATGTATGTATGTATGTGGGAAATTTAACTGAAAAAAAATATATAGGAAATGGCGGAAGCAGTGTTAAAATGTAGAAAACGCTAAGTGCATTTTTCCTTCAGACGAAATATAAAGATTACTACACGAAGGAAAAATACGGGTTAAAACGAATTAATCCCCAAATATCGAACCAGCCCATTACATACATACATATCTGTATATACGTACATAATACATACATACATATATCGATAAATACGTTTATATTTGTCTGTGTATGCGTTTTATATGTATGCATAACCCCATGCGTACATGTCTGGTTGGTTTAATGTGTATATGTGTGTAAGTACAAATATGTATATATTTATTTATATATTGTTCTGACTGTATATATTTGAAAATGCACAATATCAATATTTAAATAAATACGTGAGTATATAGGTGCATATATGAATACATATATATAGATATGTGTGTGTGTGTGTACGTGTGTGCGTGCATATGTGTGCGTGTGTGTTAGGTGGGCCAGTCTTCTTGTGTGTGCATGTACAAAAATACACGCTGTTTCATATTATATTCAAACACAGAAATATACGTATTTGTGTATGTATGTAGTACATGTATGTATATATGTATGCATGTATGTATGTATATGTACACTTATATAAGCACACATAAATTTTTCATCCATATACACACATACACATAAATGTAAAACATAACAAACATACATATACAAACATACACACTCACTCTTTCTCTCTTTCCCTCCCTCCCTCTCTCTCTCTCTCTCTCTCTCTCTCTCTCACACACACACACACACACACACACACACGCATATATATTTATATATCATACGAATGTGTGTGTGTCTATGTATATGAATGTTTGTGTGTGTCCAAGATATATAGCAACTCTTCCAAAACAATTTAAGTACAGTTAAACCATTTCTTCGACAACTTTGATATTTTAATTATATTCCAATATTTCCGAAGCAATTACATGCAATTTTACATATGTATACAGGCATGTATGTATGTATGTATATATATATATATATATATATATATATATATATATATATATATATATATATATATATATATATATATATATATATATATATATATATATATATATATATATATATATATATATAAGTTGGTATGTATGTATATATGCAAATATATTGTTTCTCCGAGGTCAAAGACTCGCATGAGGCCCGTATGTAAAGTAGGCACTTTGTGGAGGCCTTTTTTGTTTCTTCGACATTACGTATCGAATAATTGCATGCCTGCAACTGTTATGTAAGCATGTTGTTATTTTGACATATACACGTAGACATGCACTTGAAAGGAAGAACATATATAAATGCATACATACATACATACATACATACATACATACATACATACATACATACATACATACATATATGTATGCATAATGGAGGCGTAGTGGGCCAGTGGTTAGGACAACTGACTCGCGGTCGTACAATTGCGGCCCCGCTTCCACGAGGCTCCGGCAGAGGGTGGTGGTGAATCCTGCTGTATTCTTTCGCCACAACTTTCTCTCAATCTTTCTTCCTCTCTCTGTTGTACCTGTATTTCAAAGGACCAGCCTTGTTACACTCTTTGTCATGCTGAATGTCCCCGAGAACTACGTTAAAGGTGCACGTGTCTGAGGAGTGCTCAGCCACTTGCAGGTTAATTTCACGAGCAGGATGTTCTGTTGATAGGATCAACTGGAACCCTCTTCGTCGTAACCGACGGAGTGCCGTAGTATATATGTATGCCTATGTATGTATGTATGTATGTATGTATGTACGTTTGGCGCCTAAAGGACGATTATACGATTATAGTGGAAATTACTACTAACTTGTGGACTTATTGCAATGGAACAAGACTATGTAACTTGTGTATGGCAGAAAATATATATAATCCTTATGAACGCACATGAACCAGGAGTCTACCTGAACTCCAGGACGGAAAACCTAGCAATCAAGCGCAGGAAGACAACTCGGCCGGCCATAACATTTTAGGAGGAATATTCCGGGGATTTTGTGTTTTAAAAAAGAACATTCTTTGCAGAGAAACGTTATCGCTTAGAGAAAGTGAAGATATGTCTATTTTACGCTAGATATGAAACCAATGGGTTTTTTTCCCTAAAACTATTACTTACACACAGATATATATATATATATATATATATATCTTGCTATTTTTTTGAACAGATTTTATTTTTAGGGAGACGCAAGTTTCACAATACTGAGATTTTCATCTCGCCTGAAGATCGTAGTGATATGAAAGAGAAAGATGAGTCACGAAAGAGATTCAATAAAGAATATCGCCAGAGATAGATCATCATACACACACACACACACACACACACACATGTACAAGTATACTAACACAAATGTACACACATAGGTATGCATGCCCATACACACATATGTGTGTTTATAGTTGTATGCATCTATATTAATATAGGTATGTATGTATATATACGCATGTATACATGTACGTTTACATACATATATAATAAATGCATATATATATATATATATATATATATATATATATATATATATAAATGTGTGTATGTATGTACATATATATATATATATATATATATATATATATATATATAGGGAGAATTCACAAAAGGAACAACAGACGAAGAGTATAACGCTCGGGAAGTGATATATATATATATATATATATATATATATATATATATATATATATCTATACATATATATATATATAAAAATTTAAGGAATCGAGAAAACGCATGTTATAACTGCATACTTTATGCGTTTTCGCCATTCCTTAAATTTTTAAATATACTCAAATACCCAAAATATAAAGGAGTTTCTGCCTCACCAACAGGAATTACACATTTCTTTTGTGATCTTTGCTACCTTGGTTTCTATTAACCCATTCATTCTATCCTAATTATTATTTATTAGGATAGAATAAATACATATAATTAAATACATATATATATATATATATATATATATATATATATATATACGCATGTATGTTGATTTTTGTACGCTACAGTTTAGGAGAATATAGGCTTATGTAATTAGTGCGCATTCTTTTTGTATATGCTTGTTTGGTTAAACAAACAACCGTAAAATTTGTTAACCAATTTGATGTAGAACCGCTCACATTCTCTAACGGTGCGTTAGATTAATTTTATTTAATGCGATTATTTCCATAGTTTGTTAACTCTTTGTGCGGGTGTTTGTGTCTATGTGTGTGAGTGTGTATGTATGTGTATGTGAGTGTACGTGTGTCTCTGTGTTTGTATGTGCGTGTGTGTATGAGTGTGCGTGCGTCTGTGTTTATGTGTGTGTGTATGTGTGAGATGTGCATGCGTGTGTTTATGTGTGTGCGCGCCTGTGTGTGCGCGCCTGTGTGTATGTGTGTGTGCGCGTGTGTAAGTGTGAGTGCGTGTGTGTATGTGTGAGTGCGTGTGTGTGTGAGTGAATGTGTATGCGTGAATGTGTGTGTCTGTGTGTGTGTGTGTGTGTGTGTGTGTGTGTGAGTGTGTGTGTGTGCGCGTGAGCGCGCTTTATAAGCAGAAAATTACATTTTTGTTACGTTTTCTTGCTGTTGTTTCTAATGTTCTTCCTGTCTGCTTGCCAAAATGAGGCATTGGATAATATAATGCTAATTTCTTATCTTTATTAATTAATATTTAGTTTAATTATTTCTGTAGTGTGTTGACGTTTTGATTTGTTATAAACAGAAAATTTTAGTTTTTGGTTTTGTTCGTTTCTACCTAAATAGAATTACTAAATGCAAATGTTAGTATCTTATCAAGGTTAATTACTTGTTAATTAGTGCAAAGTTTGCTTTGTGAAGTTATGAAGAAAATATTTAGTTAAAAATTTAGTTAAAATCCGTTTTTGCCAATCATTAATTTAAACTAATTTTTATTGTTAATTCTTAATAATTATTTCTATTTACCAAGAATTACTCATTTACTTTCGTGAAATTTAATGTAGAAATAATTATATTCATACATATTATTCCATACACTTGTAAAATACAATTAGTCATGTAATTAGTCATTACATGGCCGTCTCTTCTAATTGGTTATTTTAAATTAGCAATACTATCGATGAGTGATTATAGACATAAAGTTGGAACATGAGTTTTGTGTCATTTCTGTTATTGTGAGCTTTTGTAAGTTGTTGCCGACGCTGTTTAGTCCCAGGGCTGCCATCATTGAACAGACCTATGAAGAACAAAGACATGTCAGACTTGAGAGATACATCTATTCTGTAGCGTTACTAAACCTAGAGTGGAGGCGCAATGGCCCAGTGGTTAGGGCAGTGGACTGGCGGTCATAGGATCGCGGTTTCGATTCCCCGACTGGGCGTTGTGAGTGTTTATTGAGCGAAAACACCTAAAGCTCCACGAGGCTCCGGCAGGGGATGGTAGCGAACCCTGCTGTACTCTTTCGCCACAACTTTCTCTCACTCTTACTTCCTGTTTATGTTGTGTCTGTAATTCAAAGGGTCAGCCTTGTCACACTGTGTCACGCTGAACATCCCCGAGAACTACGTTAAGGGTACGCGTGTCTGTGGAGTGCTCAGCCACTTGCACGTTAATTTCACGAGCAGGCTGTTCCGTTGATTGGATCAACTGGAACTCTCGACGTCGTAAGTGACGGAGTACCATCTCACGTCTGAATTTTCTGAAGCGACAGGGTGTAATCTTATATATATTTGATTACTATTTGGTGCAGGTAGAGTGACTACAGGATTAGAGAAGTGTACCGAAACCTCATTCATTGGGAATCGTAGCCAGTGACTGGTCAATGAGATGAGCCGGCAGAACCGTTAGCACGCTCGGCAAAAGTCTTAACGACATGTCGCCCGTCTTTACTTTCAATGTTTAAATTCCGCCGAGGTCGCCTTGTCATTCATCCTTTCGGGTTCATTGAGATAAGTACTAGTCAATTACTGGGGTGGATGTAATAGACTCACCCACTTCCCTGAAATTGCTGGCCCTCGGTCCAATTGACGCTGCATGGCCAAATGTTTTGAGAATTGCGCATTTAAATCATAAGGTTCCCGATGGCACCTTGGTTTACCATTGCCTCGAGTTGACCCAACGTTTGTAAGAAGATTGGGTGGACGGAAAGTGCCGGAGGGACTTGTACCTATTATTCAATTGTACTGCTTTGTCACATGTTGAATCTTGCTAATTCAAACTGAGGATTACGTTAATGGTACACATGTTTGTGGAATACTCATCCATTTACAGTGTAATCAGGGGCAGGTGTTTGAATAGGATAAACAACATGATGCTCATCGTCGAAACTGACGGCGAGCCATTTACTTTATTTACGTTACTGTCCAATGAAATAATATTTATTAGGAGGAGAGAGTAGTAAGTGATTCGTCAACGACGAGTAGAGAGTAACATAGCTTTATACCCTTACGCTACAGCCTTCCCCACCTTCCCCACAATTATCAAATAATCGGTTTTTATATTTTGTTATTTTCTTAGGTTTTTTTTTAAGTAAAAATGACATTTCAAAAACTCCACTCAAATACGATCAACGAAATATTAATAAATATATCACGAGAAATATTAATTATTTATTGAAACCCCATTTACGATAAAATAATAATACGCTGCTATCTCACTCAGTAATAATGATGATAATAATAACAATAATAATAATAATAATAATAATAATAATAATAATAATAATAATAATAATAATAATAATAACGATAATAATAATTAACACTAACTGATTATTATTATCATCATCATCATTATTATTATTATCATTAGTAGTAGTAGTAGTAGTAGTAGTAGTAGTAGTAGTAGTAGGCGGCGAGCTGGCAGAAGAAACCTTAGCATGCTGGGCGAAATGCCTGGCGTTATTTCGTCTGTCTTTACGTTCTGGGTTCAAATTCCGCCGAGGTCGACTTTTCCTTTCATTCTTTCGGGGTAGATAAATTAAGTACCAGTTGTGTACTGGGGTCGATCTAATCAACTGCCACCCCCCCCTACCGCAAATTTCGGGCCACATGTGCCTAGAGTAGTAAAACATTATTATTATTATTATTATTATTATTATTATTATTATTATTATTGGATCTTTTTTAAAACGGGGGCCACATTTTTCATTAACGAAACACTTTGAAACTTGGAACACTGGTAGAATGTGTCATATAAAACATCTTTTTCTCTTAGTCTTCTTAAAAAAAAAGAAATCCATAAATTATTCCATGTTAAAGTTGTCGTATTTCTGTAATTTCAACCAATCACTGACGTCCATTCAGCCGATATACATTAAGTGCCGACTACATAAACAAACGATTCTGAAACAATTAACCCTAACCCTAACCCTAACTCTAACCCTAACCCTAACCTTAGTGTTAGGGTTAGGGTTAGGGTTAGGGTTAGGGTTAAAGCAAATTTAAAATGAAAAAAGCAAATAAAACGAAGGTATGGAGATTAAATACGCTTTACATCGCTTAGTGAGCCAAATGAGTAAATGTAAACAACTGAATACTTGTCAGTGATTGGTTGAAATTATCGAAATAAGACAATTTTTTACATGAAATAAATTCGAATACAAAAATATTTTTCTGCTCTATAACACAAAATAGATAAGTATACGAAGTTTGAAAGTCTTTCGCTACCAAAAACACTACGTAAAACATTAATGAAAAATGTGGCCCCCGTTTTAAAAAAGATCCTTATTATTATTATTATTGTTGTTGTTGTTGTTTTTGTTGTTGTTGTTGTTAAAAACTTCCTCAACTCGAGGCAGTGCTTCATCATGGCCGGAGTCTAAGCAAAAGATAAAACCGAAAAGACTATTAAAGCAAGAAGAAGAAGAAGAATAGTAATAATAATGATCATCACCATCATCATCATCTTCATTGCCATTACTGTTGTAATTATTGATGTTATTATTAGCCTCATCGTTACCATTATTAATGTCGTTGTTATTATTAACATCATCATCATCATCATCTTAATCATCAACATTATTGTTACTCTTGCTGTATGTACTATGATGAGAGAGGCATAGTACATGATGATGATGATGATGATAATCCTGTTTGAAACGTAATGCAGGATCATTTATTAAAAGTTACTCGTCCTCGAATTCATCATCGCAAAGTTACAATTACTTTCGATACGAAAATAGTTTTCGAAGAGTAATAAATGACTCTCCGGCTATAAATTGTCATAAAAGAGAATCTATCAGATATTTTTGACTTGATATATTGAATTGTAGTTTCCATGTTTCAGGAAAGAGCCAAGTGTCCATTTTTTTGAAAGAAAGAGTAATTAATAGGCATCTATAAATTCTAAAATATACAAAGTCAAAATAAAACAGAGAAAAAAGACGAAAATTAAAAAAAAGCTAAGCGCGATGCTGGTTTTATTTTAACATTAATTTTCATTTATATTTAATCATCTACAGGAAACAAAAGACTTATATAGTATACATGAGATTGTAATGTTAGCTTAGGAAATGTTGCGCTGTTAATTCTCCTTGAAATAAAAATTTTCAAGCGAAAGATTAAAAATAAATGGTACACAAATATCATTCGTGGTAAACGATACAACGTTGATAGTGGATATTCGATGTTGTATAAGATAACCAGCTAAGGCTGTTAATGTACTGCGGGTGTTGTTTTGCGTGAGATATAGAGATATTTGATTTTGGACAAGTGAATCTCCGCGCAGTCATTTTCCCTGCAAGAAATAGCAACCAGAATTTTAACAAACCACATCGTTTATTTGTTAGACTCCGGCCATGGTGAGGCCCTGCCTTGAAGAATTTTAATCTGACTAAACGAGCCCAGTACTTACTTGTTTAAGCCTGATACTTTCTCTATCGGGCTTCTATTGCCGAACTGTAAAGTTACGAGTGTGCAAACACACCAAAACCAGTTGTCAAGCGGTGGTGGGGGGAGCAAACACAGACAGACAAACCAAACAGGTAGGCGCACACACACACACACACAGATATATATATATATATATATATATATATATATATATATATATATATATATATATATATATATATATATATATAACAGGCTTGTTTCAGTTTTCGTCTACCAAATCCGCTCACAAGGTTTTGGTCGGCCCGAAGCTATATATAGTAGAAGAGTCTTACCCAAAGTATCACGCAGTGGGACTGAACCCACAACCATGTGGTTGAGAAGCAAACTTCTTCTCATGCTTTCTTGAAAAACTAGAAAGGACACATTGTATAATGTAGTCCTAGATAAATCTATAGTGTGGAAAAGAAATTACATGGTCACAATTTGAAGAGTATTTTCTTCTTTAATCGCGCTTGATCTTGGTTACACAATCACGTTTGACCTAAGAGTGAATACTGCCTCGAGTCCTGAGACCCATCGGGTCATTACTCAGTTTCCATGTCGTATAAGAGACCGACACCACAATATACCCACTGAATGGGAATCAGGTTTGGTGCTAGGTTGTTCATTGACAGCCGAATGGAATGGTGCAACGTGAAATAAAGATTTTTCGCAAGAACATAACGAACCGTCCGATTCAAGGATCGAAACAACGGTCACATGACTGTACTTGCAACACCCAAACCTTAAGGCCACACGCCTTCTCTGAACTAGGAGTCAGAAACAATAACTGTAATCGCCAACGCTAAAGGAAACATTCAAGCATCCACGTAATCGCTCGATCAAACTAGAATATATGGAGACGTGACGTGGAAACAAAACCACGATCAGGTTTTTGACTGATCGAGATGGGCGCGTGCTACTCGGCTCCGAGCAGATGCGTGCGACTTGGAAGCTTAATTCGGTCGCTCGACTTGTCTGGCAACGTCGCCAAATCTTCTTCACGCCCGGTCAAACCTTCGTAAAAGAGAAAAAGAAGAACAAAAAACAAAAACAAATGAAAGAAAGGACACATTAAGTAGTGTCTTCCTAGATACATTATTTCGCAAATAGAACATCATTGTTACAGTGGGAAGGTGTGGAAAATCACCCATGAGACTAACTTGGGGCTAAACAACAACATCAAAACAGCTTGTGCGAACTAACAAGGCGGAAGGGAGTATGCTGTAGCTCAGCTTCCAAGAAATAGCAGCTAAAATCCCTTATAGATCCATACTTCACTGTATAAAATAATGAAGTACATATTCGAAAGATATAATCAGTGATACACTTTATTATAGAAAAAAGACGGGTTGGTCAAAGTTGGAACGACGTCTTTGATACAATGTCCACCCGATATCAGTCAGAGCTAAGCTACGACAAATTCTAACCAAAAGAGACGATCAGGCTGAAGTAAAAACAGTAGCTAAATCCCAAATCATGCGTTTTGCGTTTAAAAAGGAAGGACGCTTTAGAATATGTAAAATTTGTAGCATTGTATAAACTTCAACCCTATAAATGAGGCTGCATTGCTTTTGTTCTTGACCATGGGTCAGCCGTGGAGGTGCGTGGCTCAGTGGTTAGGGTATTGGATTCCTGATCCTAAGATTGTGGTTTCGATTCCTGAACCGGGTGATGCGATGTATTCTTGAGCAAAACACTTCATTTCACGTTACTCCAGTCCACTCGTCTGGCGAAAAGGAGTAATCCTGCGACAGACTGGTGTCCCGTCCAGGATGGGGGATAAATGTGCCACGAAAACTGGAAACTGGCCTTATGGGTTCATATGAGCCGGGGAGGATCTTTATTTTATCCTTATCCGCAGATCAGCTCGATGAGAGGCGGGTAGTTATAGTAGCAGCAGAGGCAAGAACGATGACAACAGCAATAACAAAAACAACAACAGCAACAACAACGACGACCGTAAGTCACCATGTTGAACTGTCATTTTCCGTTTATACACCACAGGCACTGGCATGGTGACGTGGTTAAGAAACCTAATTTTCAACTTCGTGATTTCGAGTTGAGTACCACTGCGCAGCACATTGGGTGACTTCTGCTACAGCCCTGGATTGCTTAATGCCTTGAGACGGAACTTGATAGAAGGAAACTGTGTGAAAGCTTGCATATAATATATGTGTGTGCGATTTTGTTCCCCCCACTGCTTCAGAACCGGTACTGGTTTGTTTACGTTCACGTAACCTAACGATTCCGTAAAATAAAACTAAGTTCCTGACTTAAACCAAAATATATGTCCTGGGGTCGATTTGTTCGATTAAACCCTTTGAGGTGGTGCCCCAGCGTGGCCGCAGTCCAATTCCTTTAAATGCTTCAAAGGTTTAGTCGAACAAAACCCAAAACCACGTGGCTGCAAACCGAACTTCTTAACCACACAGCCACGCCTAAATTTAATTCTTTGTTTTCATAAGACAGAATTACTTTTTTTCTGTCTCTAAATTTATGCCAGATATCCATAGAAACCATCTTTTAGTCGATGATCTATTTCTATTAATGTCGCTTTCGCTTGTATGCCACTCAATATTGGTCTGGTTCCTTCAAGAACATTGACATACTGGTTGAGCACACCTTGTTTATTCACTATTCCTAAAACTGAAAAAGGTTTGACATGACATGTGACAGAGTTGCTTCAGATGAAACAAGAAATATGATACACTGCCTCTAAAATCACTGCATCTTCATTTTTTGTAATATATTTATTACTTACGCACAAAACTATTTTTGTGTGGTGGTAGTTGCTGACTACTTATTCGGTTCCATCATATTCCAGTTATATATAGTTTTTTTTAGCCATGAAAGAGAAAACAAACGTAAGTTTGATCTCAGTAAAACATAAACTAGAAATGTAGGTGAGTCTTATAATATTTATATGTGTACAAGAATATGCAGACATACTTTCGATGCTAAAAGGGATTTAAAATAATTAGATATAATTATAAAGTATCTCTCTCTAGTAACAGCCGGTATAAAGGTTGGATGGTCGCCTTATTGGGTTGAAATCTCCACACATCTTTAATCATATATAGAGAGGGGGAAGAGAATAAAAGAAAGATACAGAGAGAGAGATACAGAGAGAGAGATAGCATAAACGGTGCGGGATGAGTGCACATATTAGGTTTGGTGTCGGGAAGAGGATAGGGTGGAAGTAACAGCATGCACGATTGACTAATTATGTGAGGAGTTATGCAAAGGAGAAAGTTTAATTGAATTTTATTTTAAGGTAATAAATACATTTTACTTTTGAAAATTATAATTCATTTCATCATTCGTATAAACACATAGAAATTTGATAAAAGTTGAAATATATTTATTGTATGCATATTGTATTTCCTGATATGGTGGCAGAACTATACTTCCAAAGTTAGCCGTCATGTGATACACAACGCTGCAGTAATAAATCCCATGCAGAAAGCAGCCTTATTGGGCACAGCGCACATCTTAAGGAAAGTATTATCTGTCTGAGTTTCTTGTGACTTGACAGATGACTAAAGATAATAATAATAATAATAATAATAATAATAATAATAATAATAATAATAATAATAATAATAATAATAATAATAATAGCAGTAGTAGTAGTAGTCAGAGGTTAGGAGTTTTTCTTTTCTAACAGTCTAATGTTTAGACTTTAATCCGTTGTGGGTATATGAATGATAATAATGATAAAGTGTCGATAGATATGCATAAATTTAAGATAAAAATTACAGCAACAGAACGTCTAATGTTGACAATGTTAATTTGAAGAAAAGCGTGTATATAAATAACAT
>NC_142930.1:129253225-129255725 GCF_046866305.1 Octopus bimaculoides
TTTTTTCCTTCTCTTTTACTCTGCTGCAACTCTTGTTGTTGGTGGTGGCATTGGCGTTGGTGTTGGTGGTGGTCGCAGTCGATGCTGTGCTGGTTGCAACGTGGTTGTAAAATTTGTCATTTACAAGGAATCTCATAAACAGAGTTATACCACATGCATGTCACAATTTCCTTTCTTGTACAAATACGTGGCATTGGGATATACTGGGTGGGTAACACTGTGAAACAATTCACACATGGGCATGTGTGTGTATGAGGAGTGGGGAAGGCAGATACTTCAATAGACAGAGAGCGAGAATTACATGTTTACATGTATATATTATTTGATACATACATGCACACATACATATATATATATATATATATATATATATATATATATATATATATATATATATATATATATATGCAGAGAGAAAGAGAGAGAGAAAAAAAATGAGATAGAGGTAGAGAAGGAAGACAGACAGACAAACAGGTTGACAGAGGGAGGGAAAAAGACCGCATGCATACATGTGTGGTTAAAAATATTTTGCGAGATATCTTATGCGTCTTCTACAGTAGCCCCAGACAGGTGATTATATGCATATATATATATATATATATATATATATATATATATATATATATATATATATATATATATATATATATATATGCATATACATATATATATATATGCATATATATACATATATATATACACATATATCCTTATCATATTTATATATATTATATATATATATATATATATATATATATATATATATATATATATATATATATATATATATATATATATATATATATATATATATGTATATATACAAAGCAAGAGTCAGTAACTAATAGGTACAGTATATTTTCTTATTGAAAAGGGCATAAATAGAATAGGAGCAAAACTTAGAGTGTGATAGGAGTAAAATTTAGTAACATGGATTAGGCAGAGGAAAGAGAAATAAGTCATAGTGTTGCCTTCCAAGATTCATGTTATTTTGTCCACTGGTGGATAGGTAGGTATATTCGTTCTAAGGATGAGTTTTTTAGGAAAGGTAAATTTAGGCAGTGGTTCTTATTTTGTTTACATATAAATACACCTTACATTTGTGTTTACAGTGGTGGGTTTTAATGTATGGTTTGAAAGTATGGTCCGTGTTTCAGAGGTGGAAGTTTATATGTAGGATGTCAGTTGGTATTAAAGAGAGTATGGCACCAGGTGGTGACCAAAGTACGGTGTTCGTGTTCGCTATTTTTCGATCAACAAGTCCCTGAATCCTTGTGTGCACACATACATACATACATACATACATACATGCATACTTATACACAGAAAAACATTCGTATATGGTTTTCAGGAAAATTCTACGCTCACCTTCACAAAATCTATAATTCGATTATAATGAAAGCATCTTTATCCTCTGCTAAGTTCAAATAAAAGAATTTTTTTTTTTATTCGGAATTACAAAGCGACAGGCGTTTTTCTAAGAGCTTTTGAGGTTTTGCAAAAATTATAGGATTATATTCTAAAATTGGATTTCTTTAGAAAGAGTTGAGGTACATTCCTTATACTTTTTTCTAATTTTTGAAACAAAAAGATTTTGTATTTTCAAACAATAATTTATTATTGTCACACATTTTCGAAGCGTATTTGTAAACATGGCGTTCACTGAGGTGGTTGTAAAAGGAGACCCTCCCTAATGGATGTAACAAAGTATACATCACCCACTTTTAAAAAAACAGAACACAAAATATAAAGCATGCATATTTATAAAAGCAGTCAAAAAATATAAAATATAAAGCAAGGCATTTTTATAAAAGCAGTCAAAATAGTCATTAGAATCTTGAAAAATTCTATGGGAAATAGCCAAAATTTCAATAGCAAATTTAATCAACTGGTAAGGTAAAAAATACTGTATTGGGAAAAGTGTTTGACAAATACCTGTGCCTCCTTTCCCGACGAAAACAGTTATTTGACTGCAGCTATGCAGGAACATCGATCTGAAGGGTTCTAGCCGAACAAATCGGCCACAGGAGTTAAACCTAGTACTTATTAACGGTCACTTTTGCCGAACTGATTATTTATGGGTCGTAAACATAACAATGTCGGTTGTTCAAGCAGTGATGAGGAGGACAAACACAGACACAAAGACACAGAAACATACACACACATGTATAAGCAAACACACACACAAATATATATTGTTGTATTTCGGGATGGTCTATTTGGGAGGTCGGGGATTGTGCTAAATAAACACACGCACTATATATTCGTTCTTCACTCGTTTATTACTACTCTTGTTCCAACACATGTTCATTGTCCGGAAATCTTTCGTCACACATCTATGACCACTTCAGCGACAATTTCTGTCTTCGTGTGTGCTCTTCCTCCATTTATTTTCTTTTGCAAAAACAATTGAAAGATGACCAAACCGAAATAAGACAACATTTGTTTCAACACACGGTTTCACATCAGGAATCTTGCAACACAAATTCATAAACGTGTT
>NC_142930.1:129260725-129280725 GCF_046866305.1 Octopus bimaculoides
CTCCACTATTTCTCTCTACATAATCTTTGTCCGTCTTTTACGTTTACCTCGCCCCCCTAATTACGCCTGATCGATGTATTTGCCACACTACCTCCCAAACTGTAATCATAACCACTACCAGAATCACCACCACCCACACACTCCTACAAACTTTATCACACACACACACACTATCTCAGTTATCGCAACTACGACCTCGACCACAACCACGGACTACAACTATAACCACTACTACTACCATTATCACACCACTACCACCACCATGACCATCACCAGTGCTCGACCACTATAACACGCACACACACACATACTACTACCGCCACATCGCTATACTCCACCCCCTCTATATCACTTCCAACACACCATCATCACTACCACAACTACCACCACAACAACCACTGAGTCCGTAACTACAACTATCACTGTAACCACTACTGCAACCAGTACCACCACAACCAGTACAACCACCACTACTACGACCACTCTATCACTACCATCACCACCCCCGCTACTACCACCTACCATCACACGCACACATCCAATGCCAGCCTGCACAACTGCCATCAACATCATCCCCACTCCCCCACTCCATACATTATTCAATTTTAATGTAAGGTTTTAGTCTACAAATTTATTGATGTTCTTCTTTACCATTCCTTATTTGCTTATTTTTGTTGTAGGGGCTTTTCTTTATTTCTATTTCCTTTTTTTTACTTTTTGGTGAATCCACGGAATTTCATTTTCTCGACAAGTTTCTTTGTTAGTATCTTCCGTTTACACATATACTTACGAATACATACATACATACATACATACATACATACACACAAACACACACACACACACACATATATATATGTATGTATCTCTCTCTCTCTCTCTCTCTCTCTCTCTCTCTCTCTCTCTCTCTCTCTCTCTCTATATATATATATATATATATATATATATATATATATATAGGCGCAAATGTCGTTATGTGGTAAGAAGTCTACTTCCCAACCACAAGGCTCCGGTTTCAGTCCCCCTGCGGGCCACTTTGAGCAAGTGTTTTCTACTATAGCCTTGACCTGACCAAAGCCTTGTGAATGGACTTCGTAGATGGAAACTGAAAGAAGCCCATCGTGTATATATATATATATATATATATATATATATATATATATATATATATAGTGGAGGCGCAGTAGCCCAGTGGCTAGATCACCGGATTCGCAGGTTCGCGGTTTCGATTCCCAGACCGGACTCTGTGAGTGTTTATTGAGCGAAAACATCTAAAGCCCCACGAGGCAGGGGTGTGGGGGGTGAACCCTGCTGTACTCTTTCTTCCTGTTTCTGTTGTACCCATATTTCGAAGAGCCGGCCTTGTGACACTCTGTATCACGCTGAATCTCCCCGAGAACTACGTTAAGTGTACACGTGTCTGTGGAGTGCTCAGCCACTTGCACGTTAATTTCACGAGCAGGCTGTTCCCTTGATCGCATCAGCTGGGACTCTCGTCGTTCTAACCGACGGAGTTCCACGATTATATATATATATATATATATATATATATATATATATATATATATATATATATATATATACATACACACACACTTACACACGCACACACACACGTTATATTTCGTCTTTTTATACGTCATTGCCTCTGTGAGGCCCATCGTTCGAAGGTCACGCTTCACCACCTCATCACATGTCTTCCTGGCTCTCCTTCTCTCACGGGTTCCTTCCACTGTTAGGGAGTGACAATTTTTCACACAGCTATCCTCATCCATACGCAGCACATGACCATACCAGCGCAGTCGTCTCTCTTGCAACCACATCTGATGCTTCTTATGTCCAACATTTCTCTCAGGGCGCTTACACTCTGTCGTGTGTCCACTGCACACTGACATTACACATCCAGCTGACCATACTAGCTTCATTTCTTTCAAGCTTACGCATGTCTTCAGCAGTCACGGCCCATGTTTTACTGCCGTGTAGCATAGCAGTTCGCACACATGCATCATGCAATCTGCCTTTCACTCTGAGTGAGGGGCCCTTTGTCACCAGTAGAGGTAGGAGCTTTCTGAACATTGTCCAGGCTATTCTCATTCTAGTGGCAACGCTCTCCGAGCATCCACCCCCACTACAGACTTAGTCACCTATCAATTACTTCTAGTTTCTCCCACTGGCATATGATGCAATCATTTTTCTGAGCATCTGTGGTGTTTATTGCCCCAGTGCATCTACCGCACACAAAAGTTACCTTCCCGGTTAACCTTCCTTTGATATTGCTGCACCTCTTATGCGTCTATAGCCTTCACTGGGTACATCTTATGGAGTTTCTACCTACACCTTTACTACAGATCGAGCAGGGCCATCTACCTGAAGGGGTCTGTGATGTGTTCGCCGTCCCACTTACTAGGACTTTGGTTTTTACAACATTGTCTCTAAGGCCCTTCGATTCTAAACTTTGCTTCCACATCTAAAATTTCAGCTCTAATTCTGGTAGTGACTCGTATATGAACTTATCAACATAAATACAGAAATAGACACAACTGTATATTCTCTGTGTGTGTGTGTGTGTGTGTGTGTGTGTGTGTGTGTGTGTGTTTGCGCGCGCGCGCGTGAATGTAGTTATGAGTGTTTATAAATAATATATATTCGTATGTATATATACGTGTATCTATAGATATGTAATAGAGTAACATGTATGCGTCGATCTAACCACACGTACAGATAAATATATAAATATTTGGACGGAGAGAGAGACAAACCGACAGACTGTCTGATAGATAGATAGATAGATAGATAGATAGATAGATAGATAGATAGACAGACAAACAGACAGATAGAGAGATAGATATATAGTTAGATAGATACAAACACGTATGTGTGTGTGTGTTTCTGTGTGTTTCTGTGTGTGGGTGTGCGTCCGTGTCTGCGTGCGCGTGTATTTGTGAGTATCCATAAATTGTGTGATGGTTTGTATATAAATATGAATAGGTTTGCTGTTAAAAAATAGCTGTGATCTGCACAAAAGACACATTTGTCTATCTCTCTTCCATCTGCCTAGATTTTCTTTTGTGCTTTTGTATAAATGTGTGTAAATATGTTTATATATATATATATATATATATATATATATATATATATATATATATATATATATATATATATATATATATATATATATATATATATATATATATATATATTCATATATAAATATACACATATACATATATACCTAGATATATATATGTATATATATATATATATATATATATATATATATATATATATATATATACATGTATTTCGACTTGCCTGTGTATGTGTGCCTGTGTGTGTATGACTATATGTATGTATGTATGTATGTTTGTATGTATGTAAGCATGTATGTATGTATGTATGTATGTATGAATGAGCTATATGCTATTTGATTATATGTCTAGGTCAGCATTGTTTATTATGTACCTAGAAGCAAATATATTTATACATACACAAACATATAAACGCATATATATATATATATATATATATATATATATATATATATATATATATATATACGTATACATGCATGCGTGCATGTATATGTATACCTATGAATATGTGCATATATATATGTTTGTATGTATGTATTTATAGACGCATGCATGTAACAGAATGAGAGCCTGTATGTCTCAACGTATATTCCGAGATTGATTTGATCAATCTACAAATACAAATAAAAAGCAGCAGAAAACGAAAAAGAAGTCGACAACAACAGCAAGAAACCAGAACAAAGGAAGAATAAACAGAACAAACAAACGCACACATGCACACAAAAGATTTGATAAAATAGATATCCCAAAATTTGCTCCTATCTTCAACAATGTCAATTGTTGTGACTTATATGTCATTCAATAATGCTGGATAACTTCCTTAAGAAATAACTTTAATTCACTTAGCTTATTGTTTGTACTCTTGCTTATATTTTCTGCGATACATTTTCACTCTATCTGCATCTTTTTTTGCCTCTCTCTCTCTCTCTCTCTCTCTCTCTCTCTCTCTCTCTCTCTCTCGATCGCTCTGTCTTGCAATGCTTCTACGTCTGTCTCCCCTTATCTCTCCCTCTAACTTTCACTCTTCATCTCTCCCTGTCTATTTATCTGTCTTACCTTTCTACTTTCACTTTCACTTTCGTTTCACATCAGAAAACAATGAAAGCTCATCCAATTTTTATTATACCAGCTTCGTTTTTCTTTTAATATTGTTATTCATTATCTTGTATCCCTTTTTTGAACCTTCCTTTTACCTTGAAATACATATCATAAATGACCTTACGCATTTCATTATTATTGTTGTTGTTGTTGTCGTTATTATTATTATTATTATTATTATTATTATTATTATTATTATTATTATTATTATTATTATTAGTGTTATTATTATCATCATCATCATTATTATTATTATTGTTGTTGTTGTTGTTCTCACCACCACTACCATTATCCTCATTCCGTGAGCCTCATTCCATGAGCCAAAATCTCATATTCTTCCAGATTCGTTTATAAAATTTTTTTGCCTTCGATTGTTTACAAATAAAGGACACATAAAAAATAATAATATTCATTGTAAGAACTAACGAAATCTAGATCATGTTCATATTTAAATAAGTTCTCTCTCACATCTGTTCGTTATGTTATACGTACATCCCTTTTTTTTTTATTTCTTCCCTATTTTTATCATTATTATTGCTGCTATTATTATTATTATTATTATTATTATTATTATTATTATTATTATTATTATTATTATTATTATTGTCTTTGTGCAGTTTCTAACGTTGGAGATGTACTACGTTGTCAGCTGTTCACTACCAGTGAACTAAGGTAACACCACTTATATTTCGAGCATCATCCGGAGGATTCGTGCGGTTTCAAGCAGTGCTGTTTTTTTGCAAGTGCTCCACCCTTATTGGTATTTCGTCTGTCGCTACGTTCTGAGTTCAAGTTCCGCCGAGATCGACATTGCCTTTCATCCTTTCGGAGTCGATTATATAAGTACCATGACGCACTGGGGTCTATCTAATCGACTGGCCCTCGCCCCCAAATTTTCGGGCCCTGTGAGTATAGTAGAAAGGATTATTATTACTATTATTATTATTATTATTATTATTATTATTATTATTATTATTATTATTATTATTATTATTATTATTATTATTATTATTATTAAGGCGGCAAGCTGACAGAATCGCTAGCACGCCGGGCGGAATGAATGCTTAGCTGTGTTTCGCCTGTTGCTACGTTCTGAGTTAAAATTCCGTTGATGTCGACTTATCCTTTAATCCTTTTGTGGTCGATAAATTAAGTAACAATGAAACATTGGGGTCGATGTAATCCACTAGTCCCCTCCTTCAAATTTCAGGCCTTGTGCCTTCAGTAGAAAGGATTATTATTGCTCTTGTTGTTGTTGCTTTTATTATTATTTTTATTACTGTTAATATTATTAGAGTTGTTGTTATTATGAGCATCATTATTATCATTGTTATTAGTGTTGTTGTTCCTACAATTAACGTCCTCTCGTTTATTGTTGTTTGCGTTGCTATTGTTATCATCTTTCAGTAGCCAAATATGTCTGCCTGTGACTTCGACGCGTGCATTGTTTCGTTGTGCTGTAATGTTTTCAAAAAAATTGAAAATAGTCCGTATAATATGTATGCCCTGACGGTCAGTACTATTTTCTCTATGTTATGCATATTTGTAAGTCCTGCAATTTTTGTACGATGGGATGCTGAACAATTCCTGGCTTTGAGAGTAAGACCTGGTTGGAAGCCCAAACTGCCGAGTTCTTTTACAGAGTTTAAAAAAAAACGGTCATTGTCAATGAAATCATAATTAACTGATCCTCCTGTATTTTCTTTTACACAAAGCCATGAACTTTTCAGCACCCCTCGTAATGTATTCGTTGGCATATTTTTAGTTAAACCATTTTTGTTGTCTCTATGTATTTCCAGATCTTTATACTTGAAAAATTTTACTATTTCTCATAGAGATATGTTATCGTCTGCTGTGATGGGTACGTCGTTTAGGAAATAGTTTCTATCCTTTTGGACCTCTGCAACAATATTCTGTCAATGATAATTCATCCATGCATTTTCTTTTCTTAATCACTATTTGTAAGGGTGACGTAGGGACAGAGTTCTCAGGTATCTCCTCCACAGGTCCTATCAGAACCGACCGCTTTTCCGACTAAAGACTTTCCGACTTTCCGATTAGACTTTCCGACTAAAGTTTATTCATAACGTCTGTTTGTTATTTTCAACAACTTTGTCTGTACATATTCTTTTTCCGTCCAAAATCACTCCCTAGAGGTTTTCTTGTCTTGTTCTTGAAGTCACATTCATTTCAAATATATTTTAACCTTATTTTTTTCTTTGTATTGATTGATAGATAGATTTATGTGTATATGTATAAATATTTATTGTGTGTGTGTGTGTGTGTGTGTGTGTGTGTGTGTGTGTGTGTGTGTGTGTGTGTGTGTGTGTGTGTGTGTGTATTTGTATATCTGTATCTATGCATATAAGTTTGCATATAACTACGCATATAGAACAGAAAGACGTTTGCTTACTATGTAAAACCTATATAAGTAACGATAATCTTTATACAATGAAATATTTATATTCATCAAGCTGGCTAAAATATTTTAGTGCGTTTATTCTATGTAATTTTATTACTTTTTTACGTAAATGCTGCATCATGCAATATTCAGCATCAGAAATATGAAACTTTAAATATCGTTGTGTAATTACATTTTTTTTTTTTTTTTTAATATAATAAAACATTTCGAACTGGCAGAAACGTTAGTACGCCGGGAGAAATGCTTGGCGGTATTTTCTCTGCCTTTACGTTCTGAGTTCAGATTCCGCCGAGGTCGACTTTCTCTTTCATCCTTTCGGAGTTGATAAATTAAGTACCGGTTGTGTACTGGGGTCGATCTAATCAGCTGGCCTCTTCCCCCAAAAATTTCAGGCCTTGTGCATAGAGTAGAAAAGAATATATGAAAAATAAGGCGGCAAGGTGGCAGAAACGTTAACACGTCGGGCCAAATGCTTAGCGGTATTCTGTCTGTCTTTACGTTCTGAGTTCAAATTCCGCCGAGGTCGACTTTGCCTTTCATCCGTTCGAGGTCGATAAATTAAGTACCAGTTACGCAATGGAGTCGATGTAATCGACTGGTCCCTTCCCCCAAAATTTCGGGCCTTGTGCCTAGACTAGAAAAGAATATTAGAAATGATGATGTTTTCAATGGATTGTATAATATAAGAATCGTCGTGGCACTTAACGTAGTTCTTAGGAAGACTCAGCGTGACAAAGCTGGCCGCTTTGAAATACAGGTACAACAGAAACAGGAAGGAAAAGTGAGAGAAAGTTGTGGTGAAATAGTACAGGAGGGTTCGCCACCACCCCCTGCCGAAGCCTCGTGGATCTTTAGATGTTTTCGCTCAATATACATTCACAACGCCCGGTCTGGGAATTGAAGCCGCGATCCTACGACCGCGTGTCCGCTGCCCTAACCAATAGGCCATTGCGCCTCCACAGTATAAGAATGATAATATATATAAATCAGATAAAATACCTACTCCCGACTTCCCATTAACTGGACGAAGCCGTGCGTATTCCATTTATAAATTAATGAACCTTGGAAAAATTTTAATTATCATTGCAATTTTCGCATGAGTTTTAATGCTTACTTTATTCTTAGGCAGATTATCCTTGTCTCTTCTTGAGGATTATCTTATATATTTTAAAATCTAAATAGTCATTAATATGCAACGACATATTAAATAATGGCAAAATATAATTTTTATATTTCTAACAATCCTAGATATAATTCGTACTTTATCAAATATCTTCTGTAATGCAAAGCTTTCAACATATAAAACATGGTGGGGATGTTATAAATTAAGACCAGATTGTGTAGTTACTGTTATAAGGAAATAGATTTATTTTCTTTATTTCTGTATTTTCTTCATTTTCATTCTGTAAATGCTTGTTTTATTTCGAATATAGAACAATAACTTAATTTGAAATTCATAAATACCTCAGTTCCATTCATAAAAAAAACCTCTAGGGATTTAGATTTCTCTATGCCTCACTTTTAAGATTATGGCGACTTTTTAAATAAAAAAGACCAAATAAAAAAAGAAAAATGAAAGCTTTTCAAATTTTAAAACACATCAGAACATATGTACGATGCTTATGTTTAGATAGATAGATAGATAGATAGATAGATAGATAGATAGATAGATAGATAGATAGATAGATAGATAGATAGATAGATAGATAGGTGGATGGATGGATATACATTTACATGCATATACACACACACCTATATATACACACACACACACACACACCTATATATATATACACACACACACACACAGTATTTTAGAGCTAGATAAAAGAAACACAGTAGTGTTCAAATGAATTTGAGCTGAAATTGTGAATTCCTCATCCAGGGCAAAGATGGTAACAGAAGTCTGAAATCATGTATCAAATCTAAGAATATCCTATACATCATCCTATATAAAACATCATCGCCACAACATCACATGTATAACCTTGCATTCACAATATCACGTTCACACATTACCTACTGATAATCGGTACCGCCTCTTCAAATATATCGTTCATTACATCACACTATCTTCGCAGATGAAAATCATTTGACAAAAAGTTTTATAGCGCCAATTTTTCTAGTGCTGTCTTTATCCTGTTGACGTTTGTTCGAAAGTTTTTCCTGGCATGTTATATGTTATTGTTGCTTCCATGTTGCTGGAAACACAACCTTCGAACTCACAAGCTCCATATTTCTGTTATAAGCTATATAATTCAAAAGCAGGGTAGGAAGTAGTCATTGAAAGTGTAAACTATGAATTACTCCAAACAAACCGGATAATCGTTACATTTTAAACATTAATAATTGATAACAGATTCGATAGGTTAGTTAGCAAATGATATGTCTTTTGTTATTTAATCACGTCAATTGATATTCTGAGCTCAGTATTCAGTATTTAACATTTGCTTATCCAGCAAAATCGTCACTCTGGCACTGAACAAAGTCCAGTCTTTTCAAATTTGAAGATAATGTTTTGTCTTCGAGTAAATGTTTCTGAACAGTACAATAAAAGTACTATACAATGACTGAAATAACTAAAAGTAGGATAGGAAGTAGTCATTTAATGTGTAAACTATCAATTAGTCCAAACAAACCGATTGCTCGTTACAAATTTGTCTTCATTATTAACATTATTAATCAATAACAGAATCAGAGAAACAGTTTTGTGCTATTTAATTATGTCGATTTACATTCCGAGTTCAGATTCAAAAGAATTCGTTATCTAACTGTTGCTTATCCCACAAAATCACCACTTGGGTACTGAGCTGAATCTGGTCTTTTAAGATTTGAAAAAGTCTTCGGTTAAATGTTTATGAAAAATACAATGAAATACAATGCAATGACTGCACTATTTAAACGTAGGATAGGAATTACTCATTGACAATGTAAACTATCAATTAATCCGAACAAACCGATTATTCATTGCAGTTTTCGTCTTCATTATTGGCATTATTACACGATAACAGAACCGATAGATCGGCGGAAAAAGTGTTTTGTATTATTTAGTTATGTCAGCTTACACTCCGAGTTCAATTTCAAAAGATATAACCAACACTGATCTTAAATGAATCAGTCGTTTGCCCAATGTAAACATATGGCCCTCCCCTTGTGTGCACGGTACATTTATACACAAGATTTGTACTCTTACAGAGGTTCATCAATGGGCATTTTGATTTTTCTCTGCGTGAGCATTTATATTTGTTTGTATATATAGCAGTTCCGACATAATTTTCCGACGTTGTTATCATATTAGCTCTATCATAATCATTTTTACTGTTACAATTTGACCATATTTGGTGCTTTTCATCGCAGAGTACATCTCCTTTAACGAGTCATATCTATTTATCACCTGAAGACACACATCTGCACCGTCGAGTGCTCCTGAACCAGTTTTTAAGTATCCCACCTGTGAGGGATAATACTAGATGTGTCGAAACAATTGTAATGATTAATAAAAATTCTCGTATCTTCCATCTTCCGTCTTTTATTAATCATATGTACACACACACTCACACACACACACACACACACACACACACACACATACATACATATATACATATATATATGATTTTAATTTGTTTTTGTTAGGTAATCGTCTTTTGTAGCTTATCTCCTGCGCCCTATCGGCAAAAATAAAGAATTCTCCATAATCTTCATCAATGTTTATTTCCTTATCATGGCAACAATTAATCCCCACCTCTGACGTCATCAGCATTGTCGTCATCATCACGAACATGATATTTTTTTAGCGTTAACACCATTACCTTCGCTCTCATTAAAATGAAGAAACTTTCCTAATTATCATTATCATCGTCATCGTTGTCTTCATTATCCTCTTCCTCATCTCCTCCATCTGCCTCCTACTCATTATTATAGTCATCGTCGCTGTCTTCATCGTTTTAGTTGCCATCATCGTTGTCGTTATCATCATCATAATTATCACCATCTTCATTATCATTAATGAAGTGGCTGTGTGGTAAGTAGCTTGCTTACCAACCACATGGTCCCGGGTTCAGTCCCACTGCGTGGCACCTAGGGCAAGTGTCTTCTACTATAGCCTCGGGCCGACCAAAGCCTTGTGAGTGGATTTGGTAGACAGAAACTGAAAGAAGCCCGTCGTATATATGTATATATATATATGTATGTGTATCTGTGTTTGTTACCCCCCCCCCCACCAACATCGCTTTACAACCGAGACCGATAAAAGAGACCGATAGAATAAGTACTAGGCTTACAAAGAATAAGTCCTGGGGTCGATTTGATTCGACAAAAGGTGGTGCTGCAGCATGGCCGCAGTGAAATGACTGAAACAAGTAAAAGAAAAAAAAAATAGAAGAAAAGATATTCGGGAAAATGACAATGTTATTAGCGCGACGGGTAAAATGTTAAACCACATTTCTTTTCAACATTCTGAGTTCAAATTCCGCCGTGGTCAAGTTTGCGTTCACACCCCTAGGGATTGGTAAAATATGAAACAGTTGAGAACTGGGGTCGATGAAAACGGCTTGCCCTTCTCTTAAAAGGGTTGGCCTTGTGCCAAAATTTGAAATCATTATTATTGAGGTCAGCGAGCTGTAGAATCCTTACCATGTCGGACAAAATGATTAGGAGTATTTATTCCGGCCTGGTCTTACGTTTTGAGTTCGAATGCCACTGAGGTCAAGTTTGCTTTTCATCCTTTCAGGATCCATAAAATAAGTACCAGTGAACGACTGGGGCCGATGAAATCGACTAGCCTTACTCACCCCCACCCCACCCCACCCACGAAAATGTTCAAGCTGTGCAGCTATAGAAGAAAGGAGCATCGCTATTCTTTTATTCTAATGGTTCACTCAGTAGACTACGGCCATGCTGGAGCACCGTCTTGAAAAATTTTTAGTTGAATGAATTGACACCAGTACGTATCGTTTGTTTTTTCGAAAAAAAACAACAACCTGGTACTTATTCTCTCGGTTTCTTTTTTCTTTTGCCGAACTGCTAAGTTACGGTGATGTAAACGCACCAGCAAGCGATGGTGGGAACAAAGACAGACACAAAGACACGCATACATATATGCACATATGCACATATATGGAAATCCTCTTAGCTCGTTGTAGAGCATAGGGCCGGTTTTCCGGTTTCCCGGTTTCCATGGCGTATGTGTCCCCCCCCCCCCCACCTAGCTGGACGGGACGCCAGTCCACAGCTTTTTACTCAAGAAAGAGGAAGAAAGAGTGAGAGAAAGTTGGGGCGAAAGAGTACAACAGGGGTCGCCACTACCCCCTGTCGGAGCCTCGTGGAGCTTTAGGTGTTATCGTTCAATAAACACACACAACGCCCGGTCTGGGAATCGAAACCGCTATCATCCGACCGCGAGTCCGCTGCCCTAACCACTGGGCCATCGTGCCTCCTATATACATAGATACATGCATGCATACATATATACATACACACACACATACATATATATATACATTCGACGGGCTTCGTTCAGTATCCGTCTACCAAATCCACTCACAAGACTTTGGTCCACCAATGCTATAATGGAAGCCATTCTTCCAAGGTGCCACGCTGTAAGACTGAATCGGGAACCATGTGGCTGGAAAGCAAACTTCTAATCACACAGCTACGCATGCGCCTATCATCATCGTTATCATCGTTGTTGTCGTTGACATCATCATCATCATCTTCATCAACATCATCATTATTATTATTATTATTATTATTATTATTATTATTATTATTATTATAGACGTCGCACAGTATACAATATCGTGAGGTTGTTGATTGAAGACATTGTGTCTACGGGGTTTGTACTGTTTGTCAAGTCACAAGGACCTCAGACAGACAATACTTTACGCAATATGCGTGCAGTTCCAATGCCGACTTTTGCAATACACCTAGGTTGTAGGGTATTTCTAAAGTTTTCAAATGTTTTTCAGATTGGGTGGTATTGAACCCAAAGCTCCGATGACAATGGAAATAACCTTTATGTTTGACTATTATTATTATTATCATTATTATTATTATTATTATTATTATTATTATTATTATTATTATTATTATTATTATTATTATTATTATTATTATTATTATTATTATTATTATTATTATTATTATTATTATTATTCCTGGTGTGCACGAATGTTTATACATTCGAGGTCGATGTCCTTGCTACGGGGTCACATCCAGTTTCCTTAGATATCGAAGACCTTCCTTACATTCCTTGCTGTTCCTAATACGGAAGATTTCTGAATTCACACAACGCTCGTGGTTACACCAACTTCAGCAAGGCAACTGACCAAATTTGTTGGTGACAGCACCGAGGGCATCTATAACAACTGAGATTACTGGAAACCCTACACAGACGTCATATTTCGCCAATCAAATCCTGGTATTTTCCTCTTTTCTCCTGTTCTTTGGCCGCTACATTTATGCCCTCAGATACAGAAACATCTACGACGGTGCACAGATCGCTGGCACGAACTTTGAGATCAGTCTGTACATTAAAATCTCATAAAATCTAATATTGGTCGTTCTCTGTTACACTTTCTGGTTGATGTTCGCGCCATTTCCTCCTTGTTTTAAATCTTCTTTGCCGTAATATGCTCCTGTGCAGTGCTTCGGCCACACAGCAGTGTCTGCGTGTATATTCCTTCAGTGTCAAAGGACTTTTGGAACTTATTATATCAATAATGGATTCCTCTTTTTCATAACATACTCCGCACATTGTACTTTTCCCGGATTTGCCTATTTTGGCCTTTATGATATTCGTCCGTAATGATTGGCTTTGAGCAGCCATTATGAGCACTGTTTCTTTCTTAAGGTCTCCATTCTTCAACCATAACCAAGACTCCACTGCTGCGACATCCTGAGCGTGTCAGATGCTGACCATGGAAATATTTTTCCCAAATGTTTCTTCTTCGCTCTTGTGCTTCTTTTCTTGATTTCCGCTGCTGTCTCTACAGCTTCTTTCCCCTCTCCTTTCGCAACTTATTATTATTATCATTATCATTATTATTATTATCATTATTACTATTAAGGAGGCGAGCTGGCAGAACCATTAGCACGCCGGGAGAAATGCTTAGCTGTATTTCTGTCACCTCACCTCCTTAATTCTTCTTCTTCTTCTTCTTCTTCTTCAGCATCACTAATTTCTTGCTTTTCTCAGTTGTCATCATCATCTTATCCCTACATTAGAAATGATGATTGTTGCTGCTGTAATTATTATTATTATGTTGTTTTTTTTCCTCTTTCTTCAAATTTTTTCCCATTTCTCGCCGAGGGCAGAGAAACGTTGTATGCATTCCCAATTTACAGATGCAAATTCATAGGTAAAACATGTATTTAAGAAAAGAAAAAAAAAATCATGAATGGATGTTGTTTTCATAGCGATAATGCTCTTCTTAATACATGAGTCGTTCCAGTTAGCACGATTTTTTGCACCTCCTGTAGAGATGGTAAGCCTGGTATCATTTTCAAATAGATTTCAGTACCTTTTTTTATCATTCCTAGAGATCCTACAATCACTGGTATGGTAGTCGCCTTGAGGTGCCACATTTTTTCAATTTCTATTAGCAAGTCTTTATATTTACTGATCTTGTCAATTTCTTTCGCCGCTATATTATGATCACAGGGAATACTCATGTCAATTAATAAACACGTCTTCTTTGTCTGATCTTTTATGATAATATCCGGTTTATTAGCTTTTATAGTCTTGTCGGTATGTACGGGGAAGTCCCAGAGAATCGATACATTTTCTCCCTCAGTCACAGCTTCAGGATGGTGTTTATACCATTTGTCTATTATTATTATTATTATTATTATTATTATTATTATTATTATTATTATTATTATTTCATTATGACAGCAATACCACAAGTGATTTTATTCCACGCTAACGGACCAAGCAATGATGTCTCTCTCTTCTTCTCATTTTATTATAAAGGATTTCTTAAAGGTGATAGGGAGCTGGTAGCTTAGCGGCATTTCAACCATGATTGGAATTTTAGTTCAAATCGCACCCAGGTCGACTTTGTCGTTCATCCTTTCGGAGTTGATAGAAACAAAGTATCAGTCACGTAACGGCGTCGATGTACTCGGCTCCACCCTTTTCTTTAAAATTGCTGGCCTTGTGTCAGAAATTAGAAACAATTATGTTTTTTTTAATTTATCCTTCCATAATCGATTTTAGGAAAAGCAATAACAAAAACAAACACTTAGAAAAGTCATAAAAAATAATTTCGACAATTAAGAAGAAACGTAGAAAAGTACAGATTATCCTGCAAATCCAAAGTCTTGAAGTGTGGGTTAGTTTCACAATGTAATGATTCTTACCGAAATCTTCTCATAATGTTGATGATTCATAAATTTCTATGGTAACAATACGTCGCTCTCTGTAATGAACCCCTCCATTTTGTTCTGTTTTTAATATAACGTAGCTCGTGGATATTACACTGCAGTTGCCACGGAAACGTTTCACCTGAATAATCTCTTTTCAAAACCTCTTCACTTTATATATTTTTGTATATGTATATATATATATATATATATATATATATATATATATATATATATATATATATATATCTTCATGTTCATGCAATTGTTTGTTTGCTTTTGACATTTTCCGTTGATAATTTTTATTAAAAAATATGATTTCTTCTTTTTGTATATTTTCTATTATTTCATTTCTTTCATTTCTATTTCTACTGCTTCTCATTCTTCTTCTTTTCCTCATTCTTTTCGTCTCTTTTCTCTTCTCCTTCCACTTCCTCATCCCCTTCTCCTTCATCTTCTCCTTCTCCTTCTCCATCTTCCTCTACTCGTGTCTTCCTCCAAAATCCTTCTTTGCGAATCTTTGCGAAGTATTACTTCGACAATAAATCTTACCAAATGCACTCATTTCTCCTGTAATTGTTACAGAAATAAAAGGCAAGCAAGAACATGGCATATATTATTTAAATTCAGTCGATTTATAGAGAGAAACAACGAAATAGAGAACAAGAGGATAGACAGAAAGACAGAAAGACAGAACTGATGAGCACCAAGGAGCTGCGGGTGTCTTAAAACTCTATTCAATAGACATTTGTAGATTTTTGAAAACCTATTCTATACAGTTAATATTTTGTACATTTAAATGCATGCTTTTTTTCGTTGTTTTGTTCATATTTGTTCTTGTGTATAATATATATGTGTGTGAGTGTGTTTGTGTTTGTGTATATATATATATGTTTGTGTGTGTGTGTGTGTTATGTATGTATGTTTATTATTTATTTAAGAGCTAGCACTGACAAAGCTGGTCTCTCTTTAATGCAATGACAGGGATCTTTTGTTGGCGTTTAGACAACTGCAAGAGTTTATTTTTGTATACACGTAAGGATGTATATTATATGCATTGTATATCAAACACAAACAGACACACGCTCTCACACACACTCTCACACACACTCTCTCACACACACACACAAGACATAGCCATATATGTTTGTGCGTGTTCGTGCGTGCGTCTGTGTGTGTGTGTGTGGTCCATCAGCATTTTCGTACAGGAATACATTTCCAAGACATCTTATCTTCCTTGTCATAAGATTTCGTTTGCCAACGAAGAAATACACATATAAGATATCAATATATCATGAGAGATACACGCTAGTATGCGCGCGCATGAGTGTGTATACATGTATATGTATGTGTGTGTGTGTATGAGTACGCATTTACGTATGTGAAGAAAGCCATTTTGCTTGTGGAATTATGCACACACAAGCACACACACACACGCACACGCACACACACACGCACGCACACACACACAAACACACACATGCACACACACACACACACACGCACACATGTACACACATGCACACACACACACACACACACACACATATATATATATACATATATTTATTCTTCTATTCTTTTACTTGTTTCAATCATTTGATTACGGCCATGCAGGAGCATCGCCTTTAGTCAAACAAATCGACCCCAGGACTTATTCTTTGTAAACCTAGTACTTATTCTATCGGTTGTCAAGTGATGGTGGGGGAAAAACACAGACACACAAACTTATAAGTATATATATATGTGTGTGTGTGTGTGTGTGTGTGTGTGTGTGTGTGTGTGTGTGTGTGTGTGTGTGTGTGTGTGTGTGTGTGTGTGTGTGTGTGTGTGGTCATAATTCGATACAGAACAAATAACGGAAGGGATGTCGTTGAAATATCTCTAGGTTTTTTTTTGGGGGGGGGGTCCCTATTTTTTCACATTTTCCTCTTTCAGTAGCTGCTGTTTCGCAAATTACGTCTACGTAGTTTTGAGTGAACCCCGTACACCTCCACATGACTAAAAGTGGACTAAACGGTTTTGAATAAATAAAGAACTGTATTAACTGCATTGATCGTCTGTATTGGTTGTCTGTGCTAGTTTAATATTTTGTACACGCACATCATAACAACATATAATCCAGTCAATCGTCACTCGAAAGCGAGTATGGCTTAGTAACTTGTGCTCTGATTTCCCCTTGTTGCTTTAGCTTCCTATGGATTAACGAGCAAACATGGAGTCTTTCTTGGGTCACTTACTCATGACTCAGCGAAACATCGAGGATGTGACAGTTGGTGGGAAGAAGGACTCTGTATCAGTACTCATCCGTTATTTATCTGTATTTGAGTAGCAGTGTAAAATAAAGTGGTTTGCTCAATATATATGGATGTGTATGTATGTATGTATGTATGTATGTATGTACGTATGCATGTATGTTTGTATGCATGTATGTATAATGGTTTTCTTGACATTTTTGCTGTGGTTGAAACCATCGATTCACAATTTTGTACTCCGAATCTAGATTTACAATCATCTTCCCAGGATTCCAGAAATATCTTTCCTGATGCTTGCAGCTTGTCCCGATCTTCTGTCGTTCTTACCTGCACAGATAGACGGACAGATAGACAGACAGATAGACAGAGACAGACAGACTGGCAGACAGACAGCCTGAAACACAGAGAGAGAGACAGACAGACAGACAGATAGAGAGTGAGAGAGCCAGAGACACAGAGAATGACAGACTGACAGACAGACAGACAGACAGAGACAGACAGATATAAATCATTCTCACAAGAGTCGAACTGGTAATCTAGAACTGAGAATACAAGTAGCCCTTAATAATTGATGGGCCAGAGTGAGGACCAGAATGGGTAGCCTTTGATTTATACAGCACGTTTTGGCCCAGCCATTTGGTACAGTCGTTTTGACGCCGCTATTTGGCCTCACTGATTCGACGCTGACTTTTTTCATACCAGGGATTTTAATGTTTTCTTTTTTGTTGTTGTCTACCTCCCCTCGCTCTCTCTCTTTGTGTTTGTCTCACTTTCTATCTTTCTGACTGTCTGTCAGTCTATCAGTCTGTCTGTCAGTCTGTCCTTATCTGTCTGTCGTTCTCTGTGTCTCTGGCTCTCTCTCTCTCTCTCTCTCTCTCTCTCTCTGTCGGACTGTCTCTCTCTCTTTCTCTTTCTCTCTCTTTCTCTGTCTCTGACTCTCTGTCTGTCTCTGTCTATCTGTCTCTGTCTATCTGTCTCTCTCTCTCTATCTCTCTCTCTCTCTCTCTCTCTCTCTCTCTCTGGCCGTCTGTCTGTCTGTCCCTCTGTCCGTCTGTCTCTGGCTCTCTGTCTGTCGGTCGGTCTCTCCCCCCTCTCTCTCTCACTCTGTGTCTCTGGCCCTCTGTCTGTCTGCTTGTCTTTGTCTGCCTGTCTGTCTCTCAGTTTCTTGCTCTCTATCTGTCTGTTTCTGACTCTCTGTCTATCTCTCTGACTCTAGCCAAGTCTACCAACTGATAAACTGAACACCTTGACCACTGGACCACGTGAATTTACAACATTGTGGTCTATTTTATATTAATAACATAACACCTCTAATGAAGTTCATAAATTCTTTGTACTATAGGCACAAGGCCTGAAATTTTGGAGTGGAGTTAAATACATCGACCCCCGCTGCTCAACAGGTGCTTATTTTATCGATCCCGAAAAGATGAAAAGCAATGTCAATCTGGTGGGATTTTAATTCAGTATGTAACATCGGAAAAATTGCTGCAAAATTATTTTTCCGAAGCTCGAAGTGTTCTTCCACCTCACCACCAAGTAAAATTTGTAAAACACACAAGGCAAATTCGTGTACTGTAACAAGGGGTAAATTCTTATTTATATTGAGCAAAAGAAAAGGGCTTTTAACGAAGCCTCATGTCCCACCCCATCGCATGAACCATAAACTTTTCTTATTTTATGAATACCATTAACCCTGTTTTATCGACGCAGAGCGTGATTGCTTTCCTCTCATTCTAATTTGTTTCTCTTTCTCTGTTTTATTAAACATTATATTCTCTTTTATTTAAATAATCTTAAAATCCGAATGGTTTGTTCCGTTTATTGAATCAACCTTATATTTCTAATACTTTGTTTTATTAAAATAATGCTATATTCCTATTTTCTTCAGTTGTATATAACCAAAGTTTTATTCCTAATAGTCTGTTACATTATATTAAAGCAATATTATAATCATAATGGTTTATTCCATTTTATTAAAGTAGTTTTATTCCTAATCGTTTATTCTGTTTTATTAAAATAACTACACATTTTCCCTAATGGTGTTTTTCTGTTTTATAAAAATTTTCTTAATGGTTTTTCCTGTTTTTTTTTTGTTTATTTTTTACCTGCTTCTTTTATTTCAGGAAAATAACTCTATATTTCTAATAGTTGTTTTATTCAAGCAACGTTCTATTTCTAAAGGTTTCTGTTTAACTTAATACCGAAACACTGCTGTATTCCCAAACATTGGTTTTGTCTTATTTAAATAACATTAATTCTCTCATTGTTTAATCTTATAACGTTATTCCCCTGGACGTATCTTCTAATTAGTTAAAACTACGTTTTATTCTTAATTGCTGTTTTATTTTATTAAAACTACGTTATATTCCTAATTGTTTTTCTGTTTTATAAAAACAACTCTTCATTCCTAATTGCCGCTCTCTTTTATTAAAACGATTTATATTCCCTATGGTTTTTCTATATTATGTAAACAAAATTTTAATATAGCGGTTGTTCTATTTTATTAAACTTACCATACATTCTTAATAGTTCTATTTTATTGAAGTAATATTATATTCCTAATGTTTCCTTTGTTTTATTAAACTAACGTTATATTCATATTGATACTTCTGTTTTATTAAAACAGTGTTTTTGTTTTATTCTTAACTGTTATTCTACTTTAATAATAAAATGTTATATTCCTCGTCCTTTAATTCATTCCAATAAAGTTACATTCTTAATGCTTCGCTCTATTTTATTAAAATAACCCAATATTCCTGATGGTTC
>NC_142930.1:129290725-129295725 GCF_046866305.1 Octopus bimaculoides
TTTTTTTTTTAATTTGAAATATAAAAAATAAAATGACACAAAATTTACTAGAATAAAAATATATAAACACGAAGCAATAATAACAATAATGTCTGGATTGAGTGTTGGTGGGGAGGTTATTCTTGAAACTGAATCAATGTAAAGTTGTTAGGAGACACAGACAGAAAATGAAGAATTAGGAGGAGGGGGACACGGCAGAAGCGATCGATAAAAAACAAAACAAAAATTTAAAATGATAAAAACAGCTAGAAAATAATAGAAAAAAAAGAAAGCAGAAACCGAATATAGAGCCTACAAATGGCCCCTCCCTTGCAAAAGCAATAGACATTCCAGAAGGAGGGGAGATATTTTGACAAGTATGAAACTCTACCATTTCGGTCAAGAACGAGAAGAAAATGGCATTTAGAGTTTGGTCGGTGCTGGTAACAACAAAGGTACAAGTCTAGTCCTTCATTAACAAGTTCGGGAACTTCCTCGTTAATTAAATAATTATAGTCATTATTTAATAATGATTTCTTAATTAGTCATGAAACCTCACTTTTGCAAATACCGTGAAAGTGGTGATGGGTGGGTTCTTGGGACAGAGGTTTAAATTTAAGCGCGTTCAGCACACACACACACACACACATAACACAAATGCAAACACACTCAGACACCCATTTATTCACACATACGTACACAGCCATTCATACACCCGTATGAAACTAGAAGCTTAGAATTTCGTAGTTTACTGGTGCTTGATGAGACCAAGATACGTTAATAATTACAATAATTATTATTTCTAATATAGGCACATGTCCTGCTATTTGCGGGTAGAGAACTAATAGTTTGCGTCAAGCCCAATAGTTAACTGAAACTTTACTTTATCGATCCCGAGAAGTTGAAAACCAAAGTTGACTTGGGCTAGGTTTAAACTCAAAATGTACAAAACCGGAAGACATGTCGCTGAACAATTTTTTTCCGACACGTTAGTGATTCTACCATATTTAACTGGTTCTTTACTTTATCGACCCAGAAGCGCTGAAAAGCAAAATTATCTTTGGCTGAGTTTAAATTCAGAATGTACAGAGCCGGAAAACATGTCGCTAAGCAATTTGTCCGACACCTTAGTGATACCGCCAGCTCACTGGCTTACTTTCTGATTAAAGCACAAGTCCAGGTGCTTTAAGGGGAGAGTTTTGTCCATGCCATTGATCCCAGGACTTGGGTGAAATTTTACTTTATCCACCAAACTGACTTCTACCTGACTTTAAATCAGAGTGTAAAGAACCTGATAAAATACTGCGCAGTATTTCGTTCGACGCTTTTAAGATTCAGCCAATCCATCACCGTAATCATTAGGATTTGATTACACTCTTAATTACCCCTTTCAACTTTCCACAGTCGGAGAAATAATTCAGCATGGATTAACAGAATTTATTCACAACAAATTTATTGTGGCTTGTGTTATCTAGCAGATTGTTATTTTCCGTTTTTCTTATTTAGTCCGAGTAAGACAGCTTCCCCACCCATCAAATTTGCTGGCCTTATACTAAAATAAGAAAAGATTATTTCGTCTAGGTAAGACAGCAAGCTGGCCGAATCGCTTGCACGCTAGGCAAAACGTTTAGCGGTATTTCGTCAATCTTTACGTTCTGAGTTCATGTTCTGCCGAGATCGATCCTTGCATTTTTCCTTTTGAGGAGTCGATAAAATAATTACTTTTTCTACTCTAGACACAAAGCCCAAAATTTTGGGGGAGGGGTCCAGTCGATTAGATCGACCCCAGTACACAACTGGTACTTAATTTATCGTCCCTCTAAAGGATGAAAGGCAACGTCGACCTCGGTAGAATTTGAACTCAATGTAAAGACAGACGAAATAACGCTAAGCATTTCGCCTGGCGTGCTAACGTCTCTTTTCTACTCTAGACACAAGGCCCGAAATGTTTGGGGAGAGGCGAGTCGATTAGATCGACCCCAGTACACAACTGGTACTTAATTTATCGACCTCCGAAAGGATGAAAGGCAAAGTCGACCTCGGCGGAATGTGAACCTTCAACGTAAAACAGACGAACTACCGCTAAGCATTTCGCCCGGCGTGCTAACATTTCTTATTTCTTCATTGCCCACAAGTGGCTAAAAATAGAGGGGACAAACAAAGACAGATGAAGGGATTAAGTCGGTTACATCGACGCCAGTGCGTAACTGGTACTTAATTTATCGACCCCGAAAGGGTGAAAGGCAAAGTCGACCTCGGTGGAATTTGAACTCAGAACATAAAGACAGACGAAATACCGTTAAGCATTACGCCCGGTGTCCTAACGTTTCTGCCAGCTCACCGCCTTCGATGAAATAAGTACCATTTGCGCACCGGGTTTGAAATAATTGATTAGCCACCTCTCGCAAACTTTCACACCTTGTATTTATAGTAGGAAAAATTATTCTGAGTTGGAGAGACGACGCTGTTCTTAAGACGTCCTTGCAGTGCCGTAACACATCACTGACTTCTTTTATAATTCATGGTTAATGTAATAGTTTCCTTTATTAACTATCTCTGGAGAGAGAGAGTAAGCCGGAAGTTGTTGTTGATGACGATGTTGTTGTTGTTGTTCTTCTTCTTCTTCATCTCAAAGTCAGATCTGACTCAGAAGCTATATGTTCAAAATCATTCCAAACATGACCAACCTGTCTGTTTCCTATGCACACTTGACCCCATGAACATATTTTTCTAAATCAATATGATGTTATTCGAAAGCAATTTGGCTGTTATTTCTAGTATATTAATTGACTGTGTGTAAATCTTCCTTTACTTGCCCAAATTTCCTCGTTGGCATTCCAAAGAGCTGCATCTCTACAAGTAATACCCAAAGAGTGCAAAAAAATATTTGCACTCACATCAAATGAAATACAAAATTCGAGATACATTGAAGTCACTGAACAAATAAAATTAAAAAATCTCTATTGCCGACCGTGTCAGATTCATTATACTTATAGATATAATAGAAATTATGCGAAAAGGGAATCTGTCAGTACATTTTTCTTCATTTGCTTATCATTATTCACATAAAGGCTTAATATGAAGACTTAATGAGTAATGAATTCTGAACACACACACACACACACACACACACACACACACACACACACACACACACACATACACACACACACACACTCAAACACACATATGCATACATGTGTATGTGTATTTATAAGTTTTAAATATATATTCATAGGCAAGCACACACACACATACACACACATACATATGTATATACTCACATATATTCATATACATTCATGTATGTATGTATGCATATAGTATCGGTAAAAAAAGCCTATGTGAGAAAAAAACGCACTAAAGAATATGACTTTAGGTTAGATAGAAGGGAAGTCGATAAGAAGACAAGTTGGGTTAAGTGAAGATTGTGAAAGAAGTGGGGCGTTTTTGGTTGATAAAGTCAATAGACAGCGAAAGCTCAATACATTTTAATTAGAAAGGCCTGTTAATTCAATGACTAGATTAATTATCCTCGTGGCATTGAATTTAAAAAGAAACCGAGAATAGCTGAGTAAGTGCACAGTGTACCACACGTCAGGTGTCGAAGTGGTCGTAGAGCAGTGAGATAAAATGCTTTGCTCAGGAACACAGCACACAACTCGGTCTAGGAATTGAAACCACGACCTCGCGATCTACAGTTTAAATTGAATTTGCTACTCGAATATACTTGCATATCTACAGCATCCTACCAACACTTGATACTTTCATGGTTGTTTTACCTACTGTGAACCCTATGCTATTATATCGAGTCGTTTCTGGAGTCAGCCTACGTGTTGATGTACCTAGATTCGAATGAATTCTCTTCGTGATACACACACAAACACAGACACACACACACACACACACACACATACATATGAAATAATCCCTCGCCATATCACGGTTCACTTATCACGGTTTATTATTTAGGCTGACATCGAATCCTCTGTGGTGGTGTTTTGCGTTTATAACAAAATAAATATATACAAATTATAAAAATAATAACATAAAATATACAGTACAGTACTGTTACTACTTCGCAGATTTTCACCTATCGCGGGGGGCGTTTGAAACGTAACACCCGTGATAGTCGAGGGATTATTGTGTATATATAAAAAAAATTTTACAGAAAATATCTGATACATAAAATAAACAAGGTTTAGTTAGTAACTAAAATTCCCAAATATGCAAATTAGGTTATCCACTACGGTGACGGCCTTAGTTATGGCAGCATTATATAGAAGCTGATGATTCTGTTCTGCTGATTGGAGGAGGAAACCGGTTAAATCTATTCGAAGAAGGGATCAACAAATCGCGAAATGACATAATTGCCGATCGCATATATTTTTCCCGCACATCAAAAGTATGGAAGAAATGAGTTTACATTCTTCTGATTTCACACACAGCTAGGCCTTGTAACACATACGTATGCACACACACATACACCTATGCACACACACATACACCTATGCACACACACACACCTACACATAAAAGTATTTGGGAAAGAGAATATCACATTTACCTATAAGAATGTATTTAATCGTTTTGAGCTGACGATTCACTCTTTAGTTTGTTAATACAAAGAGTTACGACAGACAGAAATTTGTCTGAATTAATGCATGTGCACACACACGCACGCACACAAACACACACCTATAGACAGACACACGTATGTATATATACATATATGTATATATGCAAATATACATACATACATACAAACACAACTATATGTATGTGTATACATATATATATATATATATATACGCACACGCATAATTTATGTATTCTGTCGTCAGATTGGAGGAATTTCCATGTATACTAACAAATTATATTCTACATAAGTAGACAAAACCATAGTACATATTCATACAGACACACCTTACATACGCAAACACATGCATACTGTATATCATATATGTATACACATCATATATTCATATACATATAAATATGCACTTCTATATATATATACT
>NC_142930.1:129298225-129310725 GCF_046866305.1 Octopus bimaculoides
AAACATTTAGTGCCCCTGCGATCATTTATACGAAAGTGTTAGTATATAAATGTAAACCTCAGTCAGAATCTCATTTTAGCGAGAACGATTTCTGGAAATATAAGTTAGTGATAAGATAATATATGACAATACGTGTATGACAAAAGTTAAATATGTTTTACTCAACGCATTCCAAATCCCGATTTTATCGAAAATGAATTGCAATGCATAGGTTTTCTAATCCTTTTAAAGATATACTAACGAAAGAGTTTCATTCTTTTATATTCTGTTATTGTATGTGTACATATATAACTTACATAAACACACATATATATATATATATATATATATAAATACACGCACATAAAGGTATACGTATGCAAACCAGCAAATATATAATGCTTATTACTTATATTGTGTTATTCATATAATATACGTGAACATACACTCACATGCACACCTACCCACATACAGATAAACATACATACATATATATATATATATATATATATATATATATATATATATATATATATATATATATATATATATATATATATATATATATATATATATATATATACATATATATATATATATATATATACATATATATATATATATATATATATATATATATATATATATATATATATATATATATATATATATATGGGAGAATGTACAAAAAAACAACAACAGACGAGGACAGGTGGTGTAAATAACAAAAGGATGTATTAGTATGACGCTCGGGAATACGGAAAGTCTTTGACGTTTCGAGCTACGCTCTTCAACAGAAAGAATACGGAGACAAGGAGAAAAACACGGAGAAAAAAATTGAATAGTGTTCAGTCAACGGTCAATATATATCAATATATATATATATATATATATATATATATGTATACGAGGGGTGTACGAAAAGTTTGAACCTTGAAGTCTTGTACTTTTATCTGACGTCTTGTACCATGTTTTGTTTTTTTTTATTTTGAGGCTGAAGACTTTTCACACACCCCTCGTAAATATTTATATATATATATATATATATATATATATATATATATATATATATAGCTACTACGGGATTCCGTCGGTTACGACGACGAGGGGTCCAGTTGATCCAATCAACGGAACAGCCTGCACGTGAAATTAACGTGTAAAGTGGCTGAGCACTCCACAGACACTTGTACCCTTAACGTAGTTCTCGGAGAGATTCAGCGCGACACAAAGTGTGACAAGGCTGGCCCTTTGAAATACAGGTGCAACAGAAACAGAGAAACAGGAAGAAAGAGTGAGAGAAAGTTGTGGTGAAAGAGTACAGCAGGGTTCTCCATAATCCCCTGCCGGAGCCGCGTGGAGCTTTAAGTGTTTCCGCTCAATAAACACTCACAAAGCTCGGTCTGGGAATCGAAACCACGATCCTATGACCGCCAGTCCGCTGCCCTAACCACTGAGTGTATGTATGTATGTATGTATGTAGGTATGTATGTATGTATGTCTATTACACCTTGTTATCATTGATTCTGTTTTGAATGACACATAACTTGCTTTTAAAGCCCACAAGAAATGAGAGCCGCGTAAATGCTTATGCTATGTCTCTCTCTGATATTATTGAAAGACAAATCATTCGGAATACACTTTCTCAACTTAAACACTTTACCAAGATGTTGCAAATGTCGATAGATTGTTGAAGGAGTTGAAGTGTTTCTGAGCCAATTCTTTCGACAGTCGTGGAACAATCTCCTTCAAGTACACATAACAATATGGCATTATCGAATTCAACAGGAGCATCTTATGTATTCAACATCCGTAACTGTCAAACCGCTTTTACCAACCATATTAATAAACCTTTTGGAAAAATGTTTGACATTTTTTTAATAATATTCTTCCATTTTGTTTTTTGCTTTTTTATTGTTATTATAATTATTTGTCGCACTGAATATCTTAACCATCATAAACTTCTTGAAGGCTTTGCCCATGACATCAGTAGCACCCTCAAATGTTTTTGAAGTCTCTGAACATGAATACGCCTGAGATATTCCGATATTGGCGTGTTTGTTGAATGAGATTTTTCATACATAGCAAAACCTTGTGCTTTGACCAATGTAAACGCCTGTGCAATTATGCAGAGAAGAGACAGAGAAAGACACAGATAGACAGACAGACTGACAGAAAAACATAGATAGAAGGTGTATAACTAGCTTGTAACCTTTGGAAAGATGCAAGACGAAACCGTTTCAGGTAATTTCAAAGTTTTCTTCAAATGACAAACATTACTTAAAGTTTGACTAAGTTTACATGTTTATAAACAAATAGGTTTGCATGATATAAATTTCTGCATGCACGCATGTATGCATACACATATACTACATGTGTGTATGTAGATTTACACACACACACACAAACATACATGCACACACACGCACATGCATACGCGCACGCACACGCACACACATACACGCGCGCACAAACACATTTACACACATACACACGCAGGCACACAAACACACATACACACGCACACACACACGCACGCACAAATACAAATGTATATGGCCAGGTGGTGAAGTTCTCTTCGCAATCACGTCGTTGTGGGTTCAGTTTCATGAAACGGTAGCTTGGACACGTGTTTTCCCATTATAAACCCGGATTGACCAAAGTTTTGTGAGTAAATTTTATAGCTGGAACTTGTAAGGAAGCCTGTTGCATATATGATTGTATATATGTCAATATATCGCGCGTATGTGTGTGTGTGTGTGTGTGTGTGTGTGTGTGTGTTTCTGCGTGTGTGTGTGTGTGTGTGTTTCTGCGTGTGTGTGTGTGTGTGTGTGTTTCTGCGTGTGTGTTTGTCTTTGTGCTTGTGTGCGATTGCGAGTATGTGTTTACGTTTGTGTGTGTGCCTGTGTGTATGTGTTTATGTTTGTGTGTCGTGTGTGTGTGTGTGTGTGTGTGTGTGTGTGTGTGTGTGTGTGTGTCTTCACGCGCGCGCCAATTTTTGTTAGTGTTTGTATCTCATGGTATTGCTTGACCGAAGTGATGAAATCTGTTATTTGATCTATGTAGCTGGTTAGTAACTACCCAAGGAGAAAGGATTTCTTCAGACGATGAGAAAGGACACGACATGGCCATCAATTAGGTAATTTTATGAATCTTTTATGTACCTCCGTGTCCACGTTATAATCTCGTTGAGGAATCACTGCGAGATTTTTCCCAACTCATCACCATCATCATCATCATCATTATCATCAACAACAACAACAACAACAAACTTTGGACATTACCCTCTCAAGGTCTAGAACTCATAGGGCTGGTTACAAGGTTACCCGCTTTCCACGAAGAATACGTCATAGAGATAAAAACGTCAGGAGGTGAACTGGAGCAACATGAAATGAAGGGTTGTGCTCAAGAACCTAAAGTACCGTTCGATCCGATGATTAAAGCCATCATCTTGCAATTGTAAGTACAACACTTAACCATCACGCCACGCATCTTCTCGTTGTTTCCACTATCGGCGTGAATGGAATCAGTATCAGATACGTATTATAGTGTCTGTTAAATGATTGTGACATTGTGCGAACTTAAGGGACACGTAGTCAAATAAATTATTTTCAGTGTACTTAAGGCAGCGAGCTGGCAGAAACGTTAGCACGCCGGACGAAATACTCTTTTACTTGTTTCAGTCATTTGACTGCGGCCATGCTGGATCACCGCCTTTAGTCGAGAAAATCGACCCAAGGACTTATTCTTTGTAAACCTAATATTTATTCTATCGGTCTCTTTAGCCGAACCGCTAAGTCACGGGGACGTAAACACACCACTATGGGTTGTCAAGTGATGGTGGTACACACACACACACACACACACACACACACACACACACACACACACACACACACATATATATATATATATATATATATATATATATATATATATATATATAGGTAAGTGGTAGGTTTGCCTCGATCCTTCAGGGGTAGTCTGAAGCATCCAAGCAACCACACTGACTCATTTCACAAGTTCCACATAATAAAACAACGGCTATCTAGTCCAACGAAAATGCTTTTTCTTGTATTTGTTGCTCCATTCTCCAAGTAAATATATATATATATATATATATATATATATATATATATATATATATATATATATATATATATATATATATATATATATATATATATATATATATACATATATACAACAGGCTTCTTTCAGTTTCCGTCTACCAAATCCACTCACAAGGCTTTGGTCGGCTCGAGGCTATAGTAGAAGACACTTGCCCAAGGTGCCACGCAGTGGGACTGAACCCGGAACAATGTGGTTGGTAAGCAAGCTACTTACCACACAGCCACTCCTGTGCACACACACACAAACACACATATACATACATTTATACATAAACGCATATTTATACAGGCACTCATATATATATATATGCGTGTGCATGCGTGTGTATGCGTGTGTTATGTGCATGAATGAGTTATGGTTTATATTCCTATTTATAGATGTACACAACACATTGTTGACTGTAAAGTATGCTCTACACATGCAGTTAACTATGCAATTAAATCCATATTCATTGTATATAAAACAAAAGTGATACTGGAAATTATAGATAAGTATATGGTCAGGTGATACGTGACGTCAATCGAATGATGCGTACTGTTTCTGACTCAGAGACATTTTAGCACATCATTAAAAATTTCTGCTTGCAACGGCAGGTGGAGATTAGCTGTGACCTTCTATTAATGTTCTGTGTAGCTTATAGCTCTTGCTTTCGAGACTACTTCTGCGTGACGTATGTTCTTTAAACGTGTAATGTACTCTTATATGACCTTCGTGTCTATTATGCGGTTGAAAATCGACTCGCAATTTTTGAGCGATGCTTAAACTAATGTGTCAGTAAACGTCTTTTAAAATTGGTGTCTGCATTCGTATATTTACTCATCTAACTATTTATTTATTTATCTATTTATTTATTTATTTCTTCCTCAAAGAAAGTTGGTGTTAACTCGGACACCTTAAAATTACAGTAATTTTCTTTGGTCGTTATATTTATTCCAAATAGTCTTCTATTACGCAATCTTATATAACAGACGATCAAAGCATTATACTAAAAGTTACTTTGATGCTGCTTTTGTTGTTGTTTTTAAGTCTTAAATACTATCTTTGGAGAACTGTTTTATCTTTTTATTTATTACTTGTTTCAGTCATTAGACTGCGGCCATGCTGGGGCACCGCTTTGAAAATTTTTTAGACGAGTGAATCTCCCGCAATACTTATTTCTTTAAGCCTGGTACTTACACTATCGGTCTCTTCTGCTGAACCGCTGAGTTATGGAGACATAAAAAAACCAACACAGGTTGTGAAGCGATGGTGGGAGACAAATACAGCTACAAAATCACACACACGTATATGATAGGATTTTTTTAGTTTCTATCTACAAAATCTTACTCTAGCCCGAGGGTACTGTAGGAGACACTTGCCAAAGTGACGCACAGTAGGACTGAACCCGGAACCACTTCATTGGGAAGCAAACGTCTTACTATACAGCCACGCATGCGCCTACGTGTCTTTATATTCACATAGAACGGTAAATTTAACTGAAGTTCTTTGGTCTAATCCGAATTAAATGTTTGTTGTTGTTGTTGTTTAATTCCAAGTCAACTTTACTTGATCTTACATCCATGATCAACGGCGTTCTCGCCATGACAATCCCATCTTCTCAGACATACTTTATTTCCGAATATATCATTCAATATATCTTTCATTTTTTTTTTAATATGGTAGGAAGTAGTTCAAAAGGTAGATTTGGCTGTTATTTTCAGCAAATCTTATGACCACATTGAGGTTTCTTTAATTAAACGTGTTTCTGTTAGCCATTCTTTGTTTGTACTCGACTCACAGCGGTAACAGATTGTATTTATGGTGCTCTTTAAACATTCTTAATTCTTTTATGCCATTAAGGTTTGTGTAGTAGTAGTAGTAGTAGTAGTAGTAGTAGTAGTAGTAGTAGTAGTAGTGACACTCCGTCGGTTACGACGAGGGTTCCGGTTGATCTAATCAACGGAACAGCCTGCTCGTGAAATTAACATGCAAGTGGCTGAGAACTCCGCGGACACGTGTACCCTTAATGTAGTTCTCGGGAAGATTCAGCGTGACACAGAGTGTGACAAGGCTGGTCCCTTTGAATTTCAGGTACAACAGAAACAGGAAGATAGAGTGAGAGAAAGTTGTGGTGAAAGAGTAGAGCAGGGCTCGCCACCACCCGCTGCCGGAGCCTCAGGGAGCTTTCAGGTGTTTTCGCTCGATAGACACTCACAACACCCGGTTTGGGAATCGAAACTGTGATCATACGACCGCGAGTCCGCTGCCCTAACCACTGGGCCATTGCGCCTCCACTGTAGTAGTAGTAGTAGTAGTAGTAGTAGTAGTAGTAGTAGTAGTAGTAGTAGAAGGAGGAGGAGGAGGAGGAGGAGGAGGAGGAGGAGGAGGAGGAGGAGAAGGGGGGAGGAAGGAGGAGAGCCCTGAATGATCCGATCTATGGCGGTGAACATCACGTATTTTTGTATATCTAAGATTAAGATGCAGTTTTCCCTCCACAATATGGTGGATGTAGCTTAAAGGTGATTTAGCTACTACAGCTAGCATGTCAAAGAGATCACACTGAGAAAAACTCCTTTGTTGGTTCGACATTTGTTGTTTATCAGCCATGCGGTCACTGACATTTTGAGAATACAAACAAGTCACTCCTGTATATGAAAATACTATTATTACTTAGGTTGTCTGGATTACTAAGGCAGATTATCTCACAGGTTTAAATTCTGTCGAGAATGATTGATAGTATTAGGTTAATACATAACTCGTGGACGCGCAATGGCACAGTGGTTAGGGCAGCGGACTCGCGGTCATTGGATCACAGTTTCGATTCCCAGACCGGACATTGTGAGTGTTTATTGAGCGAAAACACCTAAAGCTCCACGAGGCCCCGGCAGGGGATGGTGGTGAACCCTGCTGTACTCTTTCACCACAACTTTCTCTCACTCTTTCTTCCTGTTTCTGTTATGTCTGTATTTCATAGAGCCAACCTTGTCACATTCTATGTCACGCTGAATCTCCCCGAGAACTACGTTAAGGGTACACGTGTCTGTGGAGTGCTCAGCCACTTGCACGTTAATAAATGAGCTGCGACGTCACTGGTGCCAAGCTGTATCGGCCTTTGCCTTTCCCTTGGATAACATCGGTGGCGTGGAGAGGAGAGGCTGGTATGCATGGGCGACTGCTGGTCTTCCATAAACAACCTTGCCCAGACTTGTCCCTCGGAGGGTAACTTTCTAGGTGCAATCTCATGGTCATTCATAACCGAACGGGGGGTCACAATAATACATAACTAATTGTGGCTTTTGTTATTTTCATGATGTTTCATTTGGAATAAACTCTTATTTAACTACGCTCATGGAACAACCCCTTTCATTACTTGTTTTATTCTAATGGACCCCATAGCCATTTGATGTTTGAAAACTAGTTTTATAGATATTTCTTTCAAAATTTCTATTTTATTTGTCGCACCTTCACTTGTGTAGGTTTGCAACAGCACTCTCTGAGGGAACATGTTTCAGAGAACATGTTAAACTATGTAAAATGTTAGGGAAAGAAACCTAATTGCTTCTTGCAATAAATACATCGAAAACAAAGTTATTTTCAGGAACCTTTAAAATATTACTGAGGATCACCAATTTACTATTTTGCTTAACTTCCACGAATTTTATATGGAACCCCAGGGTTCATTCTTCCCCCAGTTGAAGATCACTGCTCATAGAATATATAATTGTAAAGCACTGCTATCAGTTCTTTAAAGGAGTTTTTATTTTACTGATCATTCTTGCGTATTTGAAATTGGGCAGCCAAATTTAACGAGGAAAAAGAAGCAATTTCTAGCGAATTTATTGTATAAAATCCATATAGAATGCATAGCATTAGAGAGGATTTGGAATTTCAACGGGATACTTGATCAGGTGACCTTCAACAAACGAACAGTTAGAGAAATTTTCATTGTGAAAACCTGAGTTAGCGTACAAATTTTTGCGAGTGACTATAACCAATAGATGACCGTTAATCATGTGGACTAAAGACAGACAATTCCAGAGGTAGATGAGCAGCTAAATGTTAAACATTCAACGGTTATGCTACACTTGTATCACAGTGGAACATCAATAATGAACCGCCGACTGTTTGGTCCTACACCACATGTTACGAATATAACAAAGCCAAAAATATCCATTTCGACTCTAGGCACAAGGCTCGAAATTTCGGGGGAGGGGACCAGTCGATTAGATCGACCCAGTATGCAGCTAGTACTTAATTTATTGACCCCCGACAGGATGAAAGGCAAAGTCGACCTCGGCGGAATTTGAACTCAGAACATAAAATGAATGAACGAAAAGATGAATGATGAAAAGTACAAATTAAATAATAAACTGGTGGCGGGAAGATATTAAAAAACATTTGAACTAAAATAAAGTTAATAAATTCAACTGGTTTCCAAAAATCTAAGGAACATCATATAGAGCATAAAGCGGGGCAAAGATGTGGGATAATGAAAGTTTAATGATAAAAATATAAACAAAATTGTTTTAAAATAAAGCTAGTTTATTTGGAAATAGATATAGAAAAGTATATATATATATTTCTTGTTTTAGTTTCACATCACACCTGAGGTCATGCTGGGCCACCGGCATTTTTTTAATTTCTTTATTGTCAACAAGAGGTTAAACATAGAGGGGACAAACGGATTAAGTCGATTACAACGACTCCAGTGTGTGACTGGTACTTATTTAATCGACCCCGAAAGGATTTAAGGCAAAGTCGAACTTGGCGGAATTTGAACGCAGAACGTAGCGAAAGATCGCGAAGCATTTCGCCCGGCATGCTCACGATGCTGCCAGCTCGCCGCCTAAAACTTTGGGTCTCACCGATATATATATACATATACATATATATATATATATATATATATATATATATATATATATATATGTAAATATATATATATATATATATATATATATATATATATATTTATATATATGTATATATATATATATATATATATATATATATATATATATATATATATATATATATATATATATATATATATATATATATGCATGTATGTATGTGTATAAGTATATATATATATATATATATATATGTGTGTGTGTGTGTGTGTATGTATGTATATATATATATATATATATATGTATGTGTGTGTGTGTGTATGGAAGAGAATTGTGTAAGACGTAAGACAGAAAGAAGAGGATAAGAGAGAGAGAGAGAGAGAGAGAGAGAGAGAGAGATAGAGAGAGAGAGAGAGAGAGAGAGAGAGAGAGAGAGAGAGAGAGAGAGAGATGTACAATCGAAAGAGGAACGCTGAAAGAAGAATGAAAAATTTTATTTATCGAATATAGATAAAGTTTTTGCTGTCACTGGGATTTGTGTACACGATTAAAATAGGATAAAATATAAGAAAGGTGTTAGAATGGATTATAAGTAAAGCTGTAAATGAGGAAACAAATAGCTAAAACACATTTGAGATGTGCTTAAACATGCAGAATGAACGTGTCAAGTCTATAACTAAATATCCAAATAAACCGGTGAAGTAAAAGTAATTCCCCGTGAAAAAAATGAGTAATATCGACAGAAGGTCTTTTAATATTTTACCGTTTACTTTTACTCGTTTCCGCCATGGGACTAAGGCCATGCAGGAGCGTCGCTTTGAAGGTTTAAGTCGAACTAACGGCTCCAGTATATTCTTTAGGCTTAGTACTTATTCTAAAGGTCTCTTTTGCCTAACCACTGATTTACGGGAACAACACGTGTTGCCAAGCTGTGGAGATGAAACACTGTCGCAAAGACATGCGCATATATACGACGGGCCTCCACACAGTTTCTGTCTATCAAATTCATTCACAAAGTGTTGGTCGGCTATAGTAGAAAGCACATGTCCAAGGTTCCTCGAAGTGTGACTGACCCTGAGATTATATGAATCGAGCTTCTTAAACACAAAGCCACTAATAATTTAGTAAAGTACTGATAATTTCTAACAGGAAAACAATTATTAATGAAATGAGAAGTGATACCTTGTATTGAGGAAGTAAACAAAAACTTAGGCTTTGTTTGAAAGTGAATCTGTTATAAATACAAACTATGTGCCAAAGAATGTGTGACGGACTAATGTTTTATCCGGACTACAGTAGGTAAGAGTCCAGCAAGGAAGTAATGTAAAAAAATTAAAATGTTGAAATATCGAAATATTTGAAAGAGAATATAAAGATTTATAATCATAAAGGTGCAATATAAAAATATGCATCTGGAAAGTCGTATAGCAATATCATAAATATTTCGAGTGAAATTAATGCCTCGAAGAAAAAGTTAGCACATCAGATATTTTAAGCCAATGCATATGTTCTCTTATCTGATCATCATATTTCTGATCTTAAAGTACAGATGAGAATTTTAGGAGCTGTGGTAACAGAAGGAAGTCTTTCTGCTACATTTATATGGTATTTTACTTTTAGCAAAGCGAATGGTTATACATTTCCAAAGCGCAGACATAGCACTAAGATGCTTATTACTTTAAAGCTGTACATGACAGCTTTAAATTGGAGGTTGTAGTTATTATCATTATTCTTGGACACGAATGAATTTTATGGTTGAAATTTCATTTCTCCAACTCGTATTTCTGTGTGAGTGTGATTTTTGTATCGTAATTTGAAAGATTTTAAAGTTAAACTTATATATGTACGAGGGGGTAGAAAAAAGTAACCGGAAATGTTCTGAGTCGGACAAGCCCGTTGTAGATCAGTCAATTAATAAGTTCTTCCATTTGTTTTGGCCTACATTATGTTTCGGCCAATTGATATTGTCCATATTTGCACTTTAAAGTGAATTATGATGTTATAAAACACAGGCCTCCTCTGGACATATTTGACTGCTATTTTTTTTTCACTTCCCTCGATGGAGAATTTATTCTGACTGAATGGTAAACTTTTAGTTCTTTTATTTAACTGTATGTTGGATGTTGTTCTAAAAATAGTTCAAAACTGACTTTTTAACCCTACTGGTCAAGGGAAGAATTTGCTGACGAAAAACTAGCTCATGTTACTATTCCACGCTTATTGGTTTATTTGATAAACATATTAATCGTTTTCTTCACCAGGGCGGTCAAGGTCTTCAATTTTGACACTACGAATCCCATCCTATTCAATATGTCAACCCCCCACTGTGTCCCGATGCGTCCTGATTATTCATATTTTTTATTAATATATTAATTTTGGTATATATCTATATTGGTCTTATGCTGCTGTTTTTTATATCAAATGATATATTTATTATTTATTAATTATTTATTTGTACGATTGTTACTTGTGTAAATTATTTTAATTATTAATGTTAATGAATAAGGTGAGCTCACATCGTATGTATAGACACTCGATTTATAGGTATTATATTTTCTCAGTAATGTCCATTTAGTATTTCATCATATTATCCTTAATTTATCCTTTCTATTATATCCCCATCACAGGTCTATTTAATCTTGTTACTCTTTAGTTTATCGTGTCCATTATACGTATATTTATTTATATGGACCCCTACTTGCCTGATGCTGATTAATTTAGGCTATGATCTATTAATTACCTTAAGGTAAATAATACTAGACTGGCTTTCCTATATTGAAAAGAATGAAGTCTCCATTGAGGCAACCGGACTTTCGGAAGTGAACAGTACTAAAATGGCAAAACAAACCTACCAAGAACATTAATACATAAACACGTGAATGATATTCAGAATCATTAATCGATAATGGCGCAAAACTTTTGCCCGCTTGTATAGCATATCCCTACAAAATAAAACTTCTTTACGAAGAAAAAGTTTTTTTTTTTAATACAGGCTTATATAGATAGATAGATAGATAGATAGATAGATAGATAGATAGATATAGATATACATACATATATAGACATATATATACACACATATGTACATATATATATATATATATATATATATATATATATATATATATATATATATCTATATATATATATATGTATGTATATATATATATACATATATATAATATATATATATATATTTATATATATATATATGTGTGTGTGTGTATAAGCCTATATATATATATATATATATATATATATATATATATATACATACATACATATATATAATATATATATGTGTGTGTGTGTATATATATATAAGCCTATATATATATATATATACTTTAAACATGTATTCTGTATATTTTGCTTCTCTATATATGTCCATACATTTTTTTTAACCAACTCCTGAGTGATCGCAATTCTGGTCTTAATGAAAGATCAGTTATTGTTTATAATCGTTATTCACGAGCGCACCAGCCAAAATGCTTACCCGTGACTTCGGGTCGAAGATCATGGAGAATTTCTAAAAGTTTTTGGCTTGGCGGTGCTACA
>NC_142930.1:129315725-129320725 GCF_046866305.1 Octopus bimaculoides
AAATAAAAATTATAAATGCGCCCTTTTAAAGCCTAGCTAGGTTCACGGGCCTGGTTTCCCGGTTTCAATTGCGTATATGTTCCCCGGCTGGACGGGACGCCAGTCCATCGCAGCGTTACTCATTTTTGCCAGCTGAGTGGACTATAGCAACGTGAAATAAAGTGTTTTGCTCAAGAACACAACACGTCGCGCGGTCCAGGAATCGAAACCACAATCTTACGATCATGGTGCTAACACCCTAACCACTAAGCCACGCGCCTCCACACATTTATATATACGTACATACATAAAATATATAGAGTAGCGAGTTTTTTTCTTTTTAGAAATTTCACTACTAGTGGCCTAGTATGTATAAAAAGTCAATAGACAATATATTCTCAATATAAAATAGTGTACGTTTAAACACAAGAGAAGCTGTCTTCAACAGGCAGCTTTACACGCTAGAAGAAGCAGTCAATACGACCAAAACCACATTTAAGAGCAATTTCGAATGGAATGAAGAATAAAAATTTTTACCTTGTTATTTTTTTACGGTCATAGCTAGGTTTCAATATACACACATATATATATATATATATATATATACATATATATATATATATATATATATATACATATATATACAGAGGAATAGCCACCAAAATGGATTCTTAATATGCTAGAAGACGCTAAATCGTCTTACCACGAACAATGTGTTCTCAAGAATTTTCAGCAAACGCCAGAATGTAAAACGAGCAAGATAAAAGAAAAGATACAAAATGTGTCGATAAACAACGTACCTAGATTTCGCTGTTAACGTTTACGAATGTAAATGTCTGCAGTTCTTCAGTGCAGTCGTCGCATGGAAAACATTATTCACAGAACTAGACACAAGACGTCCTCCCGAAAGAGAACGTGTATAAAGTTCTGACAATTATATTTGAGGGTATATTTCAAATGTCTGCAATTAAAAGCGAAACCTAGGTATGTAGTTTATTGCCAAATTTTGTATCTTTGCATTTGTCATGCTCGTTTAACATTCTGACGTTTGCTGAAATTTCTTGAGAACACATTCTTCGTGGTAAGACGATTTAGCGTTTTCTTCTAGCATATTAAGAATCCACCTGGGTGTTTATTCCTCTTATATATGTAATATAATATAATTTTCTTAATCTTCGGTTATTTTAAGTATGCTAGGCGACTGGTTTAAATTGATATTAATTAATTAATATTAATTTCTACCCTCATTATTTAACTTTATATATATATATATATTGCTTTTCCTTTTCATATTTATCTTCGTTTGATATTACCATATTATTAACTTTGAATTGGGACATTTATTACTCTGTAGTGGATAATATATCGGTTTGTAGTTATTAGTTTTTAATTTCTTAATTTTTAATTAGATAACCCTATTATTTTTGTAGTTAATTTTTGTTTCATTAAATTTATCCCTCTTTACTTGATATTTACATATCGTTAATTGCAACGTTAATAAAATGTTAATAATATGTATACTTATATGTATGTATGTCATAATTCAGTTTGCTGAGTTCAAATTCCACCGAGATTGACTTCGCCTTTCATCCCTTCAGGGTCGATAAATTAAGTACCAGTGAAATACTGGGGTCGATGTAATCGACTAGTCCCCTCCCACCAAATTTCAAGCCCTGTGCTTATAGTAGAGAGTAATATCCACTTTTATTTTCAGATTCTAACCTAGACCCAAGTCTCCTTCAATGGAATTTCGACTTCATCAACACGGTATTTTTGCATGTATCTATATCTGCAGTATTTGGAGTTAGTATATGTGCAGTCAGTGCTTGTATGTTTTGTTTTATGCATGTATTTTACTGCATATACTTGCAGGTCTAGAATTACCTATAGAATTATTTGTTAACGAAACAGACTAGTGAACTTGTATCCGCCCAAACTTTGCAATGGCACGCGACTAATCATCAAAAGGTTGATGCCGAAAGTCATTGAGGTAACAATTCTAACACGAAAGGCAAGTGGCAATACTGTTTTCATCCCCAAAATTCCACTGATTCCATCTGACTCGACTGTGGTGTTCAAGCGGCTACAATTCTCAGTCAAATTCAGTTTCGCCATGAGCATAAATAAAACCCAAGGCCAGTCATTGGAGGTAGTTAGACTTAACCTCACTGAACCTGCCTTCTAGGATGCTCAAGAGTTGGCAATCCTCAAAACCTTTTCACCTACACTCAAGACGGAAAGACAGAAATGTCTACCAAGAGGCGTCACAGGACTGAATTTTATCAAACAAGATAAAAAAATACACTCAAGACTCCAATCCTCCCATGAAGATATTTTCGGAGCTAGCCGCCTCACGACACCACTGTAAGTACCTCTTTACAAATTTGAACTCATTTTCTCAAAACACGTTCTTAAAGTCTTCATTTATTACTTCAGCCTCACTTCGCTGCACCATTGAGCACTTCGCCGTCGGCTACAAGAACTCTGCTCCGCCAACAAATCTCCGTTGCCTGCTCTGACCATTTTTCTTCCGCCTGCCACACATCTGCTCATCCTGCAACAGCCTGCCGAACCAGATATAACATCTTAATGGATAACAGTTGATACGGGGAACGTAGAAGATTTCAATACAAGGTCAGAGGTGGACTTAACTTCAACATGGAAAACACGAGCAACACCAGGTCCAACAGCTAGTATATATATATATATATATATATATATATATATATATATATATATATATATATATATATATATATATATATATGTGTGTGTGTGTGTGTGTCTGTGTGTGTGTGTGTGTGTGTGTGTGTGTGTGTGTGTGTGTGTGTGTGTGTGTGTGTGTGTGTGTGTATGTGTGTGTGTGTGTGTGTGTGTGTGTTTATACATAGACACATATAAACATATATACATCTATATAGGTATGTATATATATATATACGTGTATATATATGTATATATGCATACACATATATACATGTATATATATGTATATACACATGCACATATATATGCGTATATGTATATATACATGTTTATATATATGTATATATATATATATATATATATATATATATATAAACCCTCGACTGTGGTGTTCAAATCTTCCACTCACATTATATGAAACCTATATCTTCAAAGTATGTCATCCATAAGAATTCGGCTCTATCACACAGTGTGAAAATCAATATATTAATAGCCGATTTAGTTAGAATAATGAAAAACATATCCCCCCCTGTGCAGTCCTTGGGAGGGGCAAAAACATATTCAAGACTTCATGCATCGCATGCAATTTTCGGGATACAGCCAGAAAGATAGAATCCGGGTATACAGAGGAGCTAACAAGAAATTTGAGGAGATTGTTGTCAAAGATACAAATGGAACACAACCTAGATACCGTAACAAACAGTGGAATAGACTACAAAGGATTAGTGACAAAACAAACAAAAAGACCACGTGGTACAATACCGACAAGTTCCAGGGAGTAATGTTTGTGGACGCCACGCCACACGGAGAACTGGCCCGCAGATTTCGAAAAATCCTCAAAAGTACCAAGTTGAGGATAAATGTTATAGAAAAACCAGGGAGATCCATTAGATCAATAATATGTAAAACATATCCCTTCAGAAGAACAAGGTGTGTTGAGGAGAGTTGCATTGTGTGCAAAAATAGTCTTGGTGCCAACTGCAAAGCCAGAAATGTAGTCTACAAAATAAGCTGTATGGATGGTGAGTGTAAAAACAGAAACACGACATACAAAGGTGAAACGGCAAGAAGTTTGGCTGAGCGTGTAAACGAACATTGGAGGGACTATAATAATCAAAAACAAACCTCGGTGCTCCACCAGCATGCCAAAGAACAACATGGTGGTGTACTGGACAGAATTAGCATAGAAATCCTGTCTAGACACCCCGGTGACCCATCGTTGCGACAAATACAGGAGTCGGTCCTCATAACTGAAACGCAACCAATTTTGAACACCAAATACACGTAGATGAGGGCCTTACAATTGCCCATGGTTGCATGTGTTGTTCACACATATGATGCGGAATATGAACGTAAATAAATTAATTAAAAAGTCTCTATCTGATCTGATATAAACGAAATTGTTACAAACACACATATGGCTGCACATACTTACATATAAGCACGAACACATAAGTGCGTGCACACATATGAGCGTGCACACATACGAGCTTGCACACACTCACATGCTCATACCAAACAGTTTCGAAACAACGCCAAAACAACGCCAGATCATACATTCAAAATAAATGGAAGTGGAGAGACAAGTTACTGAAGAGATTGCAAGAGTGCAATGAAATAATTTAACAAAAAACTATATAAATTAATAAAGGACTGAACCAGTGCGTGTGTTTATTACCGGCATAATGCCTCTCCCAAGGTTTAATTGTATTTCTTTCAACACAGGTATCCACATCAAGAATCTTGCACACGAAATACACATACGAAATATATATATATATATATATATATATATATATATATATATATATATATATATATATATATATATATATATATATATATATATGTATGTATGTATGTATGTATGCATTATGCATGTATGTATATATGTATATATATATATATATATATATATATATATATATATATATATATATATATATATATATATATATATATATATATATATATATATATATATATACATAACCGAAGTATGCGGGCTTCCAATAAATTGGTTGACTTAGCTTCATCGAATGGAGTTAAATAAATTTAATGCACGTCGAAGGATTCAGACAAAATACAACCGAAGCGTTTCAGTTCAATTACACGTTTAATGCAATTTTGAATATATTTATATATTTTAATTAATTTCAATATACTCGTACAGTACTTGTGGGCAAAACGTATAGCAATGGTTTACGTCTGCTGTTGTTTTGTAATGAACCTGACCTTTCTGTCACAAACACACTATTGTAGACACCAAAGAATCACAAGATGAATTATTGCTGTCTGTCTGAAAGGATTGCTAT
>NC_142930.1:129325725-129340725 GCF_046866305.1 Octopus bimaculoides
TATCACGGCCTTGACACTTAAATCAATATAATATTCTAATTTTTTTTATTTTATTTACTTTTTAATATCACTGTATATCAGGAAGGCGTGTGGTGTAGCAGTTAGAGCGTTGCACTCACGATCGCAAGATGGTGGTTTCGATTCCGGACCAAGGAAAGCATTTCATTTCATTTCATTGAGCAAAGCATTTCCTTTCCTGATATTTCAATCTGGTCTGTTGTAAATGAGTTCTGACAATAGTTGGAAAGTTAACTCTGCAACGCACTGGAACCCCAATTATTGAGAGGAATGTTTTAATCTAATCGTTTATACGGCATGAGAACTGAGTTAAGGTCCATCATACAATTCGTGGCCAACAACAGTCCTATATTTAAGACATTATACTCCGATGTTCTGGTATAAGCACGAAGTGTATTTTTTACATTTCCTTTTCCTTTCTGAACACAAGTTGACTTCTTTACCTTTCCGTTTTTAAAATTATCATTAACTCATTTTTCTATACCACCTCCACCCTTTACTCTATTTTCTTAATTAGTAATATTATGCCCACTACATATCCCATTATTATTATTATTATTATTATTATTATTATTATTATTATTATTATTATTATTAGTATTAGTATTATTATTATTATTATTATTATTATTATTATTATTATTATAGACGTCGTACAGTATACAATATCGTGAGCTTGTTGATTGAATATATTGTATCTACCGGGGGTTAGTACTGTTTGTCGAGTCACAACAAGGACCTCAGACAGACAATACTTTACGCGATATGCGTGCAGTTCCAAGTAATGCCGACTTTTGCAATACATCTAGATTGTAGGCTATTTCTAAAGTTTTCAGATGTTTATTCAGATTGGGTGGTACTGGACCCAATGCTCCAATAACAATAAGGATAACCTTTATGTTCGACTCTCGTAGCTGTCACATCTTAGCGATCTCAATTTTCAGGTCTCCATATTTATCAACTTTTTCTCTTTCTTGCACGAATTTCTGTTTGAATATTTTCCTTCAGTTTTGGATATTACGAGTTTGTTAATGTATATGCGATCTTTTAGATAGCCACACAGAAAAATGTCAGGTGTGGTTAGATATGGAGAACTGGGTGACCACTCGAAATCTGCCGTATTTGAAACTATTCTTTCACCAAAGAGGTTTATCAGGAGTTGCATAGTCTCTCTCGCAGTTTGAGCAGTTGCTCAATTTTTCTGCCACCAAACCTCTGGGGTGTCCTGAATTACTTAACGGAAAAACTGCTCCAACATTTCTCGGTAACAGACACCAGTCACCTTCAATGCGTTGCCCCTTTTATTTTCAAAGAAGTATGGTCCGATTATTTTTCTGAAGTCACCCCACACCAAACCGTGACTTTGAGTGGAATGCAATCGACGCTGATGATTGGTTCTCGGATTTTCACTTCTCCAGAATCAGCTGTTTTGCTTAATGAAACATTCATTGAGGTGAAAATGGGCTTCATCGCTATGATTTGCCATTTCCTGAAAACGAACAGTAGAATTCTGTAGTCCTTGGTAATCTAACGGCTTTGTTTCTGGCCCTAGTTACATCTTGTATGAGTACATATACAAATCTTCTTGAAGTAGCTACAGGGACGTTCTGGGGAATCTCAAGCTCTCGGGAACGCTGTCTTGTAGATGTTGCAACTTTCAGGATGCTTTTCTCAATGCGATATAGGTTTTCCGAAGTTCCGGTGGAACGTGGTTTTCCAAGTCATAGCAAGTCAAGCACAGAGCCCTGTTTTAAGAAACAATGAATTAGATGAATAATTGCGCAGTTAGAGAGCAGGTTCCTTACTCTATAATGGCGTTTGTATGCTCTTTGTATGCGTTAATGGACTGCTCATATACAAAATGAAATTTTATAATTTCAGTTAGTTGGGGCGTGATATATTTCTCCATAACAAAATACCAATGGTTCATGTTTTAATATATTCTCTCTCTCTCTTTTACTCTTTTACTTGTTTCAGTCATTTGACTGCGGTCATGCTGGAGCACCGCCTTTAGTCGAGCAAATTGACCCCAGGACTTATTCTTTAGAGCCGGTTTCTAACCTAGATCCAAGGTTCCTTCATTGGAATTTCAATATCAACAACAGGGTATTTTTTATTTGTATGTATGTTATGTACGTACATATGTATCTACGCGTGTACGCATGTGTGTATGTATGTGTGCATGTTTGTACGTATGTATGCATGTAGAATAAGAATTACTATATTTGCTGAGAGAGGTGTACATGTGTATCTGGGAGTATGTTTGTATATAAAAATCACACATTTTTATGACGTGGTTTGTTACATAAATGACACGAAATGTTTACGTATATCACTTCAGTAAACAATACTATTCAAACATACATCCACCGTACTTACATTACGCATGCGCACGCACACACACCTACACATACACATGCACGCACACACGCACACACATTGCATGTATAATATATGCACATGCACATTCACACACATAACTATACATCTGTGTGCGCATCATGTGTAGCTCGCTCGCTCTACAAGTGCATGCATATTTAAACGCACATATACAACATTCCTCTCTATTAAATTATGTGCGTAAGTGTCTGTGTGTGTCTGTGTATGTATGTGTGTGTACCTGTGCGAGTGTATGTATATGACAAGATGCGTAGCTTTGTAGTTAGGCTATCCGGTTCCCGATCGTAAGATCGTCAGTTCGATACCCAGCAGTGCGTTGTGTCTCTGAGCAAGACAATTTATTTCACGTTGCTCCAGTTCGCTCACCTGGCAAAAATAAGTTGTACCTGTATTTAAAAGGGGGCCCAGTCTTGTCACATTCTGTGTCACGCTGAAATTCCCTGAGAACTATGCTAGGGGTACACGTGTCTGAGGTGTGCTCAGCCACTTGCACTTTAATTTCACGAAAAAGGCTGTTCCGTTGATCGGATCGACTGGAATACTCGTTGTCGTAACTGACGGAATACCAATATGTGTGTGTATGTGTGTGCATAGAAAGTGAGAGATAGACAGAGTGAAAGAGAGAGATATATATATAATGAATACTTGCATATATACATACATAAATCCATCCATACATATATACCATAAACATACAAACATACATACATGCATATACACACACACACACATACACACACACACACTCACACACACACACACACACACACACACACACATATATATATATATATATATATATATATATATATATATATATATATATATATTTATATATATATATATATATATATATATATATATATATATATATATATACATATACATATATATACATATATATATATACATATATATATATATATATATATATATATATATATATATATATATATATATATATATATATATATATATATATATATATATATATATATATATATATATATATATATATATATATATATATATATATATATATATATATATATATATATATATATATATATATATATATATATATATATATATATATATATATATATATATATACAATCGTGGCTGTGTGTAAGGAGTTTGCTTCAAAATCATTCTTTGGGGTTCAATCCAACAGCGTGGCTGTGTTTGTCAATCAATGTTGGTGTGCTTACGTACCCGTAACTTAGCGGTTAGGCAAAAGAGACAGATAGAATAAATACTAGGTGTGCAAAGGATAAGTCCTAGGGTCGATGTGTTCGACATAAAGGCGGTGCTCCAGCTTAGCCGCAGTCAAATGCCTGAAACAAGTAAACAATAGAAGAATACATACATGCATACAGATAAATAAATAAATAAATAAATAGATAGATAGATAGATAGATAGATAGATAGATAGATAGATAGATAGATAGATAGATACGTACACAAACATATATTCATACATAAATAGAATCGTGCAAATACAGGCATCAATTTGTTCTTATCTTCATCTACAAAAGAAAATATATATAAATACACTTTGCCCAATATAATTTCTAACATGAATATTTTGTCAATATTTACGCATGTATACACACATACGCACACACATATTGTCAATATTTATGCATTGTATGCACGCATCCATACACGTAACCACATGTACAAAAGTTATACAATACTGCGTGCTTCAGACCCCGACAGATTCACACACACATAAACACTCGCAAACATATGTGTGTCTGGATGGATGGGCGGGTGGATGGATGGATGGATGGATGGATTATATGTAGATGACTATATTGTTTTCTACTCTAGGTACAAGGCCCGAAATTTTGGGGTGCGGGCCAGTAGATTAGATCGACCCCAGTACGCAACTGTTACTTAATTTATCGACACCCGAAAGGATGAAAGGCAAAGTCAACATTGGCGGAATTTGAACTCAGAACGTAAAGACAGACAAAATGCCGCTAAGCATCTCGTCCGGCGTGCTAACGTTCCTGCCAGCTCACCGTGTTAGTACGTTTGTGTATCGCACTCTAAACGTAATACCTACTAACGTCACTGAACACAACGATATAAATGTACGTGTATATACATATATGTAGGAAAATATATATATATATATATATATATATATATATATATATATATATATATATATATATATATATATATATATATATATATATATATGTATATATATATATATATATACATTATTTAAAAGCAGCAGAAATATAACAAAAAAACCGTTACTCTGAGTTTCACGTTCCCGTTCATCGGACGTGTGTATTAACTTTTATGTATGTAGATATATATGTGTGTATGGAGAGAAAGATGGAGAGACAGCAAAACAGACAGACAGATGATTATAATTTACATTAACAGATATATATATTAAGACATAGAGAGATACGTCTAAGTATATATATATATATATATATATATATATATATATATATATATAAACAATATATGAGTATATGCATGTATATGTACATGTATGTATATACGTTCATCCACATGTACATATAGATACATAACTGGGTACATGACACGGCAAAAGAACAAGGACAAAAATGGTAAACAAGGTGCAACAAACAAGCAGGCCACATAGAAACATCCCCTTCATCAGCTGCCACCATTAAAACTCCGGCGTTTCGAAGAATTAAGGCAGTACGCATCGTTAAAATGGTTCTTCCCACGAACACAAATTAAATTGTTTTCGTGGAGGGTAGTGGCGGACGGAAAACAAGACAGGAAAACGAAACGGTGAAATAAACTAGGAAAAAGGCTGTACAGCCAGACGTGAAGTGTGTATGTCTTGAACGCTGTGAAGCACGTACAGGAGGGGCAAAGAAGTACGTGCGAGCTTGGTGATTCCAAGAACGAAAAGAAATAGCAGCCGCACACACGTGACCAAGGCTGTATGAAGAGAAAGAGTAGCAGAGGGAAAAGGAGGGGAGGAAGTAGAATAAAAGCGAGGAACGAGAGGTAGAGAGAGAGATATATATAGTAGTAGTAACCGTGAGAGGCGAAGGACGGGTAACAAGAGATAGAGAGAGAGAGAGAGAGAGAGAGAGAGAGAGAGAAGTAGTGACAGGTAGAGGCGAAGAACAGTAGAGGGAAGAATGAGAGGGGGAGATAGAAATAGAGAGAGTCGCGTTAGAAAGATAGTTAAAAACTTACTGTATAAAGGTAACGCGTGCGTTCTGTCGTGATACAAACAATATATGAGTATATGCATATATATGTACATGTATGTATATACGTTCATCCACATGTACATATAGATACATAACTGGGTGCATGACGTGGCAAAAGAACAAGGACAAAAATGGTAAACAAGGTGCAACAAACAAGCAGGCCACATAGAAACATCCCCTTCATCAGCTGCCACCATTAAAACTCCGGCGTTTCGAAGAATTAAGGCAGTACGCATCGTTAAAATGGTTCTTCCCACGAACACAAATTAAATTGTTTTCGTGGAGGGTAGTGGCGGACGGGAAACAAGACAGGAAAACGAAACGGTGAAATAAACAAACAAAAAGGCTGTACAGCCAGACGTGAAGTGTGTATGTCTCGAACGCTATATATATAATATATATAGGTATGTCTGTGTATTTATGTATATATATGTATATATATATGTGTATGTGTGTGTGTGTGTGTATGTATGTATGTATGAGTGCGTGTGTGTGTATATATATATATATATATATATATATATATATATATATATATATATATATATATATATCCATACATATATATATGTATCTATGTTTCTACGTATGCAAAATATAATTGGTTAGCGGCACTTGTATCTATAATGTGTTTAAGACATTATTTTCACTCTATCCAATTAGTTCAATATGGTGTTTTCATATTTTCTTTATAGATATCGATTTTTTTGGCTCCCGTCCCAAATATAAACACGCATTCAATGAGTGAATGCCTATGTATAAGTAGAGATAAAAATATGCTTACACACACACACACACACGTATATATATATATATATATATATATATATATATATATATATATATATATATATATATATATGCGCATATGCGCGTGAGTGTGTAATTTAGACTGATCCACTGACCTGTTATTCTGGGTGTTTTCCAGATGCGTTGGTGATGCTTCAGGCAGAAAAAATACATACACATACGCATACACACATACACACGCACTGTATATTTGGTGTTAATTTGCTTCAGCTTTATATTACATTAATCTTAATCTTATTTCGGCCAGAGTTCTTTCGTCACACTTCTGTGACTTCATCAGTGGTCCTTTGTTTCCTTCTTTCTTATGTGTGTCTCACCTTCCTAAGATTAAGATTAATGTAATATAAAGCTGAAGCAAATGAACACCAAATATACAGTGCGTGTGTTTTTATTGGCTAAACTGGCAATATGACCATCCCCAAGTACAACAACATCTGTTTCAACACACGATTTCACATAAAAAATCTTGCAAAACAAATATATATATATATATATATATATATATATATATATATATATATATATATATATATACACAAACACGCACACACATACACACACACACACACATATATATAGTAAATCCTAAAAAGAACAAGCACAAAAAAACAACGTGAGGACGTGGTACATGTAAAGTATTAGCCTAGGGAAGGAATGAAAGATGGTTTAACTTTCGAGCAGACGCTCATCTTCGGAAACAGAGGAAAGTCCAACAGAAGGGAAGACGGAGGAAGAAAATCGCCAACGATTCACATGTGGTTACATTTGAAATATAGATTTGCGTGTGTGTATGTTTCTGTCTGTCTCTGTCCGATTGGATTACCTATGATCAGCTCATTGCATGACGAAGGCCTTAGCGTGATCTCTCCACACTAAGTCGGGTCTGATGTGGAGGCTGTGAATTTGAGCTTGAGATCATATTGGTTTCATGACCCTACTCAGCCACGCAGGCCCGGCATCACTAGATAGAGGGATGCAGTTTTTATACTTTTAGCCAGAAGTAATCAACTTGATTACGTCGCCCCCGTGCTTAGTTGGTAGTTATTTTATCGACCTCGGCGTAATCTGGACTCAGACCGTAATGACGTACGAAATGCCGCCATGAATTTTGCCCGGCATGTTAACGACTCTACCCTCTAGCTGTCATAAGCTAGAGTAACACTGATTTCAAATTTGTGCACAAGGCCAGCAAGTTCTGAGAGAGGGTAAGTCGATTATATCGGCTCCAGTGTTCAACTGGTACTGATTTTATCGACCTCAAAAATGTGGAAGACAAAGTGGACCTCGACGGAATTTGTATTCAGAATGTAAAGTCGGACGAAATACCGCTGAATATTTTGTCTTGCATGCGAACGTGTCTGAAAGCACACAAGGCAAAATGCTCAGCAGCATTTCTTCCGTCTTTACGTTCTGAGTCCAGATTCCAGCGTGGTCGACTTTCTTTCCATCCTTTCGGGGTCAATAAAATAACTACTAATTGAACATGGGAGCGACGTAATCCCTTCAAAGTTTCCTTGCCTTGAATCCTGTAACGGATCAGCTTCGTGATCTCAGTCATTTATAAACCAAGGAAACCAGGCAACAGGCATTATGAGACCTAGGGCTAAAGAGAAACGAAAGATATCTAAGGGTGTGTTATGCTGAGTGTCATTTAAGACAGTGAAGTGTCATTTGAGGGAGATTCGCTGTTATTGTTCGCAAGTCGAGAACCATATAATTTGTAATGCTGCACGATATTGAATATCACATGTTTATATACGATTGTACATGAACGAGTCTGGTTTTCCATCACACAGCAATTTGTTTACTATGATATTTAAAACATGCATAACTGAATCAGTCGCAGATAATTGAATCTAAACATCTAGCTATTAAACGAACAGAGTTATTAATCAATATATTGCTGGAAGTAATTTTTTTGTTATCTTTTGATATTTTTGTTATTTTGTTGTTATTATTATTATATATATATATATTTTTTTTTTTGTTAATTTCTCCTTATATAATACTGGGACAAAACGACATTTCTACTGTCACGAACGACGTGAAAAAGAAAAACGTTCTGATAAATGATATCCTCTAGCCAAGCACTGTATGACACGCTGATAAGGAAGTTAAACAAACCGATAGTTGTGGAAAGAACTGTTAGACAAACTGTGAATCGAAAGTAAACCCAAACAACATATTTAAAAACAAAACAAAATAGGAACTTTGCAGGAACATGCATATGTGTATACAATACAAAATTGATTAAAACGTCTTTAAAGGTATTATCGCACAAACATTACGTCTGTTTATTCTAAAGACAGAAAAATAATTTCCAACATAGACACAAAGACCAGATATTTTGGAGGAGAGATATGTAGTTGGTTACATTCGTCTGCACTAATTGACTGCAGCTTTATTCACTAACACCGGTGCAATTTTAATTTAGAATCGAAAGGTATATAACAAATAACTCTTTAAAAGCTGCTGCTGCCGAGATCCATTGCACCACTCGGTACTTGCAATCTCTTCCCTCAATTAGCTTTGATATGTCCTCAATTTCAGGTTGTGTGTTTTCTGCTAATAACATCGATGTAGTTGACTGACTGTCTTCGTTCTTTATTAAGGTCTGCAAGTCACCAAAATATAGCGTTTGATATGGTCTGGCTTTCAGTACGATAGAAGTTATCAGCAAAACCTACCTCGATTAGATGTTTTGGTACGTCTTCAATTCCATATTATGTGCTTCAGTTAATGACATCAATATAACAGAGTGGAATTTGACTTCTATTAAGGTGTGGAAGTCTTCAAAATATAACATCTGATATGGCCTGGTATTTAATATGAAAGCAGTGACCTGCAAAGCCTACCTCGCATTGAGCAAGAATAGCATTTACATAGTGGTATGTGTCCGTAAAACTTCTCTCTGGGCTTGTTCTTATGCCATGAGATGTCTTGCGCCCTCATGAGAAGCCTAGTGTACATACCACCAAGACGATCATGAAGCACCTTTTTCATTGCTTTCAGCTTCACAGGAAGAACGCTCTCTATGGAGGTCCTGAAGAAGGCAAGCCTTGCTGTTATTTGAAATACTTCATTACCAGATGTAACTGAATGCGTTGTCCTACATTGATATCTAACAACTACCAAAAAAAAAAAAAAGATGATAGCTTCTGATCTAAATACAAAGCAAGGAATTTTGAAGGAAGGGACTGAGGTTAAATTAATTGACTGCCTCAACCCCAGTACTTATATATTACTTAATTAACCCTACAGAGATGAACGGCAAGCTTAACCCCAACGGGATTAGAAACCAGAATGTGAAAAAGCGGAGCAAATGTCGCTGTAACGACTCTGCCAGCTTGTAGCTTTAACTAAATATGAGCTAATACAATTCATATATTATAAAATCGTTTACTAATGGCTGAGCAGAGAAAAAAGATAAACAACTGAACAGAGAGCAATGGCAATCTTTAATAGCATAAACAAATTTATATGCCCACATGACATTTGCAAACATCATGATAAACTATATTATAAATCATTGAAACTATTCAGTGATAAACAATGAGAACTTGGTCGATTCTCTATCGACGTGGCTAATAGAATGTTTAACATACCTATAGATTATTTAACACGTTTGTGTTAAATAATCTATAGGTGAGATTAAGAGGCCTTTATTTAACAAAGCACTACACGAAATATATTCATTATGAATGCATTCTGAGGGTGCTGTATTGGCAGAATTGTTAAAGCGATGGGGGAAAAATGCTTCACGCCATTCTACTCGGATTTTAAAAGGTGGCGAGCTGGCAGAAGCGTTAGCACGCAGGGCAAAATGTTTAGCGCTATTTCGTCTGCCGTTACGTTCTGATTTCAAATTCCTGCTGAGGTTGACTTTGCCTTTTATCTTTTCGGGTCGATAAATTAAGTACCATTTGTGTACTGGGGTCGATCTAATCGACTAGTCCCCTCCCCCAAAATTTCGGGCGTTGTGCCTAGAGTAGAAAAGAATATTTTACAGGCGGCGAGCTGGCAGAAACGTTAGTACGCCGGCCGAAATGCTTAGCGGTATTTCGTCTGTCTTTATGTTCTGAGTTCAAATTCCACGGAGGTCGAATTGAGGTGGTTTCATGGCAAATAAGTCGAAAGGTAAGCTACTATAAATCGGCAGAAACTTTCCGGACAACCCAATATTTTTAGATCTATATAGGACGACAAGGTATGATTTGACGGAGATTTAGATGTTATATTCAACAGGTCGGGAGACTACTTGAAGGGGGAGCCCATTTGCAAGTAATGTTCTGCTTGTTTCTACATCCCTGTCTCTGACATTAGAGCTAAATTACCATCTTGTGCTCCCCACATACTGACAGATGGACTAAGAAGTTGAAAGTTGTTGTTGTTGCTACTGCTGCTACCGCTGCTGCTATTACTACAGATGATGATGATGAAGCTAACGATGATGAGAATGATGATGACGACGACGACGATGATGATATCGTTGTTGATGCTGCTGTTCAACATCGAATTAGCTCTGATCGAGTTGGCCTAATAACCAAAGACGTTCCAGCCATGACCAGCCCATCTCTGTACCTCTAGGACTGCATCATCGAATATATATATTCGCCCGTTTCTTAAGACAATCGGATGTAACGTGCAGGGGATATAACTGTCATTTTTAGCAGGTCTAGCGACGACGTAAAGAAGTGATTCCCTATCCTTTTGATATCCGGATCAAATCCAAGATCTGGATTTTTTTTGGTGAGGGGGGGGGGGGGTCTCACCAAAAGAAAAAAGTTAAAACATTTAATTTAAAGAAAAATATTATATTTATAGAGGTAAGATCGTCGAGGACCACCGAAAGGATGCCTGAGGGCTGCATGCGGCCCTGTGAGCCGCGGTGGAGAACCGCTGACGTAGAGGCTACTCTAGTTTATACGTAGCGTTTGCCGTGGTCACTAACACCATGCAGTACCGGAGACTGTACTCGAACTTCTCAATCTCAGTTTACTGTTCAATAACTTTCTTAACCTGCTTCTAAAACGAAATCGTTAATTTGACCCAAGAGATCAACGTTATCGATTTGGTAATTAAACTGCCAAGATATACATTGTCTTCACAAGGATCTCGCCTCTATTTTACTCGCTGTTCGATCATTACGTAATCCTGTATATTATTAAACAATTTATTTCAACCATCTATAAGATCAAACACATAATCTCTTATCCCTCCCTCCCTCCCTCCCCCCCTCTCTCTCTCTCTCTCTCTCTCACCGTCTCTCTCACCCGTCTCCTCCTCTCTCTCTACGCGTCTCCTTCTGTCTTTTTCACTGTCTTCCCCCTCTCTCACCGTCTCTTTCTCCTCGTTTCCTCCTTTCACTCACTGTCTTCCCACTCTCTCTCTCTCTCACCATCTCTCTCCCCGTCTCCCCCTCTCTCTCACTGTCTTCTCCCTCTCACTCTGTCCACCTCCCTCTCACTCGATCACTCCTCTCGCACACTCTTTTTTCTCTCTCCCTCATTATCCATCTGTCTCTCTTTCTCTCACTTTCTGTCTCTCTTCCTATTTCTCTCTTTCTTTCATTCTATCTCTTTTCCCTCCTTCCTCTCTCTCTCTCTCAGACATGCATACATGCACAAAGCCAAATACATATAGCTCTCTCTTTCTCTCTCTTTCTCCCTCTTTCTTTCTCTCTTTTTCTCCTTCTCCTTCTCACTCTCTTTCCCTCCCTTTCTGTCTCTGAGATGCATACATACACATAAACACACACATACTGTCTCTCTCTCTTTCTTTCTTTCTTTCTTTCTTTCTTTATCTATCTCTCTCTACCTCTCTCTCTCTCTCTCTCTCTCTCTTTCTCTCTCTCTCTCTCTCTCTCCCTCCCTGTCATTCAATATCACTTCCATCCTCCATAGCTCACTCACTTTTCCGGATTCAGCGCGCCAAAACTAAGACTTTTGAATTTTAATCTTTATAATGGATAGAATCACGTGCACGCTTTCACTAGTTGAAGACAACTAGCACGGGATTCTGTTCGATTATAAGCATATCGGCAATCTGTACTGAAGATAAGTAGATACTTTTATTTTGGAATTATTGATTTTGAAACTACAGTCTGCAGATAATCGAAGTATATACAATTTTCACTGGTCTAGCCCGCCTGTTTTTGCTCCGCTGAATCCGTATTTGAGAATTTTTTAAGTGAGCTTCTTCTAGCATATTGACAGACCGGTCGCTGGTCAATCTTATATACACAAGTACTATATATATATATATATATATATATATATATATATATATATATATATATATATATATATATATATATATATATATATATATATATACACACACACATTTATAGATAGATAGATAGATAGATAGATAGATAGATAGACAGACAGACAGACATACAAACAGACAGACAGGCAGACAGATAGATAGATAGATAGATAGATAGATAGATAGATAGATAGATAGATAGATAGACAGACAGACAGACAGACAGACAGACAGACAAACAGACAGATAGATAGATAGATAGATAGATAGATAGATAGATAGATAGACAGACAGACAGACAGACAGACAGACAGGCAGACAGACAGACAGATAGATAGATAGATAGATAGATAGATAGATAGACAGATAGATATGGGTAAAGAAGCCTCGATAGTGAAGCCGATCCCTCTTACCTGTTTAAATACTTTCCCGGTAGGAAATGAATTCAGCAGTGTATGTTAACGAATTGTTCGTTGTTGGCGCTTTCGTTTATTTTGTTGTTTAACCCCTGGTCAACTGTGAACCAACTGACCTATGATTAATTGAGATCATCTCTCGATCAGCTCGTCTGTTTTGTTTTTTGTTTTTTTCTTTTTTTTTTTTGCACAATACCTCCATAGGACTAAATATATAATAAGACCCTTCTTTTTTAAAAGTGGTTTCAAGAAAAATTTGGCTGCTAATTCTATCAGACCACATAATCATGAATTTATATTCTCCAAAGAAGTGGGGTTAGCCTAAATAATAACCCCCATTTCCCTGAAATCCCTTCGGTTTTTTTACGATTTATTGCAATAATTTCCCCAAATACTCCTCAAACTATTTTCAGGCGTTAGTCAATTTTAATATTATTATTATGAGTAAAGCAGCAAGTTCGGCTCATAATAATATTTATATTAAAATTGTTGATCTTATTATTATCATTACTATTTATATTGTTGTTGTTGTTATTTTTGCTATTTTTGTTATTATTATTGTTGTTGTCGTTGTTGTTTTTATATGTTTGGCAGTATTTTTATTGCCAAACATATAATAGTGCCATATTTATATTGTTGTTATTGGCCGTATTTATATTGTCGTTGTTGAGGAACTATCATGGACAATTTCCAGATGTCCTTGGCCTAGCAGTGCTACCGGGTGCGCTACCGGTTTGCGATAAACTCTACACGCACGGACGGGTCAGACGGGCTTGTCCGACGTGATCGCAGGGTGACGAAACCGTACAGAACCGAAACCGTTCAGTGTCAGGATATTGCAAACTTGCTGGGTTATGCCGAACAGCTGCTTCCACGCGTGGGACGGATCCGTCTATCGGCCGAGCCTGTAGTGTTTATTGCCCCGCTGCCCTCCTTTAATTGGTCAGGCAATGCAGTTTTCCTTTGTCTAGTGGCTGTGACGAAAGAGGTTATTTGGTGGACAAGTCTGAACTTATGAGGACAGATACGTTCCTCTTTGGTAGAGCTCTCATTTACTTCTTCAAGTTTCACTTGAAAAGGAAATTCAGAGGGAAGAGGGAAACGCTGTCCTCGAATGAGTTTATTGAAAGGTGGGTGAAGTTGCGAAAATGGCAAGAGTGGATGGTACCTCTCTAAGTGTAGACCTGTGAGTCAGAGAGAAGGAATTGGAGTGGGAACTTGCTCTTCGTGTTCAGGGAATTCTCCGACAGTGGGGTTCCTCGATTATCCCTTGAGGTCATTCTCTGTCAGGAGGGTTACATCTCTATTGTCCCCTATCTTTATTAACCTTTCTATATGATGTATATGTCCCTTCCTTTTCATTGTGCACCGTGTATACTAACTTTTTATAAATTTTTTGCCATTTCCTAATATGTAAACCCCAACAGTTTGTCTGTGTTTGTATTGTCCCCCTCATCCTTTACCCTGGTGGCAAAGAAACAATATCATTATTATTATTATTATTATTATTATTATTATTATTATTATTATTATTATTATTATTATTATTATTATTATTATATTAAAACTCGCAGCTTATTTTGCTGAGTATGGTGGAAAGTGTCAGCTGTCCACAGCCAGCAAACTAAGGCGACACTTGTTTTAATGGTCATGCTTCAAGAACCCTGCGAAGAATTCTTGCAGTTCCAAGCAATGCTGATTTTTGTAGGTGTTCTACCTTCACACATGCACCGATCTTTTTTCAGCCAATTGGTAGTTGAGTGCTGATACATGCATATATCCAGGCATACATACATACATACATTCAAACATACAAACATACATACATTCACTAATACGTACATACATACATACATACA
>NC_142930.1:129350725-129385725 GCF_046866305.1 Octopus bimaculoides
GCCAAAACTGCTTTCAGCTGACCAAAAAGACACTCGGATTTCAGTTGCACAAGATCTCCTTGATTTTGTTAAGGACGATGAAAACTTTTTGAAACATTGCGTAGGCCTTTGAGCAGGTATCACCAAGCTTTTGGCAAAATTTGATGCAGATTCTCTGCTCAACTTCCTCTGTCATGGTCAATGCGATAATCACACGCTACACACCTTCCTTCAAATCACTGTTGTAAACAGCAGAAGCAAGCTAGAAGGGTAAAACGTAGGGTACATTCACATCGAAGTTTAAGGTTAATTTGTGCCAAGCGGCTTTACTTTGCGTGCTTTAGCTTCGTTACTATGGCAACAGTCCGAATAATTATCGATCAGACCATGCATATATATATACATGTATATATATATATATATATATATATATATATATATATATATATATATATATATATATATATATATATATATATATATATATATATATATATATATGTATATATATATATATATATATATATATATATATATATATATATATATATATATATATATATATATATATATATATATACATATATTAGAGTGAAAATGACAGGGTCATGTATACGGTGTTCTTTTTTTCTTCCCTAAGCCGGCGCTTTGCAAGCAAACTTCTAATTCAAGACTTTCCATTTGTATTAATCGGATGTGATCAGCCCTTGATAGGAATGGGATCCGCCTGAATAAAAGTGCTCACACGGCCATCCTTTATGAATCCCTCAGAAATTGGGGACTGAAGAGAGGAAGGCACTACCGTTCAAAATCATTTAATGCTAAAGTATTACTTGTCACATGACAGGGAATACTGAAAGAATACGTTTGATACCATGGGTAATATAAAAAACCATGGTATACGTATAATAATTATAATTATGATTAACCTTTTAACAAGTTTCGTCGTGTTTATATAAATTGATGTAATGAACATTAATCTCCAAAACAAATATAATAATTATCATTTTAAATTATAATTAAATAAAACAATATTCAAAATGTAAAAAAGTGTAACCCGAATTATGAAAATTCACACACACTCATCTCCACTCTCTCTCTCCCTCCACATACATACATGCGCATGCACATACGCATACAAGCACACACACACACTCACACACACACACACACACACACACACACACACACACACACACACACACTCATATATATCTATATATATATATATTTATGTGTGTGTGTGTGTGTGTGTGTGTGTGTGTGTGTGTGTGTGTGTGCGTGTTAATAGAAAAGGTAAGACAACAAAAGAAAGAAAGAGACCTTGATATTATGTAAATAGAGGAATTTATCTGTAAATAATATGTGCCAATTATTCGGTAGCCATAATAAAACTCCGAATTTCGGATGCCGAGTTGGGAACCCACGCCGCCATCTCTTCAGTTATCTGGCCATCGATAGCCAGGTAACTGAAGAGATGGCGGTTTGGGTTTCCGTCCCGGCATCCGAAACTTGGAGTTTTATCATGGCTACCGAATAATCGTCACATATTATAAATATATGCCCCCTCACCTCTGCCTATGAATCTTTACCGCTATATCACTTTGTATGTTTGTAACGTCCATTTACTCATTGTCTGCCACCAAAACCAGTATGCACTCTCATCCTGCACCTCTTATGTTAATCCTCTCTTTGTCTCCCTCCCTCCCTCTCCCTCTCTCTCTCTCTCTCTCTCTCTCTCCTTACTTCTCTTTACTGCTTTCACGATACGATATAAAACGTCACAAGCCAATCGACCAACCACCACATATATCGGTTATTATTATACAGAGATAGCATAATATTTCATAGTTTCTATAAAGCACAAGACAATATTGTTCAATAATTCACGCTACGACACAATACAATCGTAATTTAACCAAACTTTTACTATAACAACTACCAGCCGATAACGAGGCTTCCTTTTTCGCAATATGTCAAGCGCTCGGCTTTCTTTCCATCAAACATCAAAACCTTATCTGTCTTCATTCGTTTTGCTGTTACAGCGACTGTTGTTGTACTTCCGGTTCAATGGATTACAAACGACTTCCGCTCAACTGCAAAACTAAATGGCGTTTTTTTTTGTCTCTTTCTCAATACTTCTATCTATTTCTTTTGTTTTTGCATTCTTCAACGATTGCAAATGAATTACACAGGAAACACTGAATTAATCTTACTTTAGGTGTTACATTTGCAGTAGCATCTCTCCCTGTCTTTCCCTATACCCTCTTCCCGCCCTAACTTTTACTCTCTCTCTCTCTCTCTCTCTCTCTCTCTCTCTCTCACTCCCTCTATTAATCTCTCTCTCTATCTTCCTTTCCCCTTTCATTCATCTCCACGCGTATCGCTAACTTCACTGTTGCCATAGAAATTAAGCTACATACACATTTTTAAGGGTTTTATATAATTGACATGACGTTCACATTTTAAGGATTTGGGCATCAGTTGACAAGAGAGGGGTGAAGAGTTCAATCCTCCGACTAGCTATATTTTCTCATTTGCTAACATAGAAACAAGCTGCAAATACAGCAACATAAAAATTTACTCATTACCTATATATACATATATGTATACGGCAAGAAGAAAATGGAGAGGATCCAGAGGTAGTATGCATCAACTGTTATGTCTATTTATTTTAAACAATTCTGAGAATATGTATACATATGTAAAGATTGAGTTTTACATATAAAGTACCAGTAATTTCTAGAACAGAGAAAGAAGTGCAGTTTCTTACAGCTGTTTCTGCCACGAGATCACAGTACCCCACATGTTATTTCCATCTTTTTAGTGAATTGTAGTGATCGGTAGATAAAATTAGGGTGCTTGGGTGTGTCTCTGGGTTTCTTTCAGTCTCGCTCGGTTTCTTTCAGTTACCAAATCCAATCACAAGGCCCTGGTCGGCCCGAGGCTATAATAGAAGACACTTGCCCAAGATGCCATGCAGTGTGACTGAACCCGGAACCATGTGCTTGTGGAATTGAATGTGCGTGAGAGTGTGTGTTGTCGTGCGTGAGTGTATGTATATCAATGCATAGATGCACAGAACATAACAAGGAAAATGAGCAACATGAGCAAGCGAGGCAGAAGAGAACCCTAAAATGCATTGCAGATTATGTAATATATGGGGTAACACGTAAACACTCGCTAACACATAAACATACTTACATGCCAAAAGAAATACTGACAAACACAAGTGTGCGCCCATACGCTCGCATTCATATATGTATTCGGGGGAGAATAATAACGGATTCAAATCTTGGCACAAGGCCTGCAATTTTGAGGATGGGTCTTGAATGGTATCAGAGACCTCAGTGCTCAAGTACTTTATTTTATAGACCTTGAAAGGATGAAATACAAAGTGGAACTCGATAGAAATTCAACTAGAACGGAAACAGTTGTTAAGCTTTTAGTCCCACGCGTTAACGAGTTTGTCAGCTCGCCGCCTTGTGGTGGAAGATTAATAATAATAAGTTCAAAATTAATATATTTTAACAGAAGTCCATAAATGCATATGAGTAATACTTCATTTTATCGACCTCAAAACGATAAGAGGTAAAGTTGAACTCGGCATCACCTGAACTCGAAGCGTAAAGAACTGTTACGCTTTTAGTCCGACGCGTTAATGACTCAGCCAGATAGCTGCCTTGAAGCCTTTGAACAAAGGTACATATATACATATACATACGTTTCCGTGTATTTGTAGGTGTGTAATAGTACGTTTGCAATCCTGAGTATCGTCTCGTACTGTCTGCACAACTAGTAATCACACAACAAAACAAAAACCGCCATCTTCCCACCAGATTTACAAAATAAATTTGCACAGCCGCTTTAGATATTTCGGCAAAAATACACCACATTGATACATACATACATACATAAATCTCCAGTTCACTAACGTTTCGTTCTCTTATATAAGACACCGGAAAGACTTACGAAGATTAACGCAATGTATGTACTCGAAAGCAACCGGTTTAATTCCCTCTGACAGGTTCGCTCATTGATTCGAAACTGGTTGTATAAATTCGGTGAGCATTTGTCAGGCTTTGTAGAATCACTGACCCCCTCAAGGCGATTAATCCTATCGTAATCTAGTCGGTTGTTACATCCTCCAGGTCAAACTAGCATGTATTCAGTGTTTTTGATGAGCTGTGGTAGAGAATAGAGGCGTTGTTTTGTTTAATACATTCGCTTCAAAAATGTGCGCGCCTGTTTATATATGGGCGTGTGTGTGTGTGTGTGTGTGTGTGTGTGTGTGTGTGTGTGAGAGAGAGAGAGAGAAAGTGTGTGTGTGTGCGTGTGTGTGTGCGTACTTTTCGATTTCCTCTCATGTAACTTACTCGCTTATTCAGCAAATATGTATATATGCATGAGGCATTGCTTATATGTATGTATATGAATGAATACATGTGTATATATCAACGTACGTATATTATGCATGTATAGATACATATATACATACATACCGATATATATATAATACATTTATATACATATACTCATGTAGATATAGATAAGAGATGGATAGATGCTATACAGTTTTTAATATATGTATGTTTGTACACATAATTACATATACATATATATACACATACATATACATATATACATATAAATATGTATAAAGACACAAGCACCTACATATAAAAAATATATATATATACATACATACATATATATATATGTATGTGTGTGAATAAGTGTATTTGTATTTGTATATATATATATATATATATATATATATATATATATATATACGCACAAATACACATCCATAAAAAACATACATATAAGGCATTTTACCATTCTTCAATTTCCTACTGTGTGCTTGTGCGTGTGAGTACGTGCTTGAAACAGAAACAGTGATAAAGAGTGAGACAGACGGAGAAGCAGACAGACAAACAGACAGACAGGTAGGCATGCATGCAGGCAGGCAGGCAGGCAGATAAACAGAAGATGTATTTATACTTATGTATGTATATGCTCGTTTCCGCTGAATGCAACAAACTGATAGAAAAGAACAGTGTTTACCTAAATAAAACAGGTGTCGGACTTTCTCGTCCATTTGACGTTCATCAGTCAGTTGTGAGTAATAATTTCACTTAATGTTGATGGATATGCTGCTGTCATAATTGTTTAGATATTCCAATCATTAGATATTATTATTATGATGGATGTCGATCTGCCTCATCAGCAGGTGTCGTATTTTTAACAGCGGTTTCATTCTGCTATGAATATATATATATATATATATATATATATATATATATATATATATATATATATATATATATACATACAGATATATATACATATACACACACACTCATATATATATATATATATATATATATATATATATATATATATATATATATATATATATGTGTGTGTGTGTGTGTGTGTGTGTGTGTGTGTGTGTGTGTGTATGTGTGTGTGTATGTGTATTCGTGTATTCGTGCATGTACGTGTGTGTGTATTCGTGAGTATGCGTGACATATGTGACATTTGTGTATGCGTATATATATATATATATATATATATATATATATATATATATATATATATATATATATATATATATATATATACGGCGGTGCATCAGCATGGCCGCAGCTCTGAACTGAAACTAGAGGGAAAAAAATATATGTTTACATATATATATATACATGCATACATATATATACACACATGCATATATATACACATACATACATATATATGCACACACACACAAACAGATATACTTAAATAACTACCTACTCCCCTACATATATACCTACATACATACCTACATACATACATACATACATACATACATACATACATACATACATACATACATACAACATACATACATACATACATAGCAATAATCTACTTGTCTCAATATAATACTAGAAAAATACCCCCACCAACTTATCTACGGTCCATCACAATTACCATCAACAGCAACGCCATAACACTGCAATGCCAACGCCAGCAACTACAACAACAGCAACGGCAACCTTCACCAAACGCCACTGCATTGTGTTGTCCACCATCTTGTACTAAAATCATTCTATAGAATATATATTTTGATTTACACAACAGAAATTACTGCTGTCACATATATGGGTTTATATACACTATACATCTACTCCAAACAAACTCTCTCTCGCTCTTTCGCCTCCTTTTCTCTCCTTTTCTCTGTCGTCAACCTCGCTCTACTTATACATATATATATATATACATATATATATATAGATAGATAGATAGATAGATAGATAGATAGATAGATATAGATAGTAAATGAGTATATGCATGTATACGTACAGGTATGTGCATACCGACATCCACCTGTATGTATAGGTGCATATCTGGGTACAGGACATTGCAAACAAAACGTAGACGAGAAAACACACAAGCCACATAGAGAACATTCTACTTCATCAGCTACCCCCGTTTTAACACCGGCGTTTCGAAGAGCTGGGCAGGACGCATCGTTAAAACGGCTCTTCCCATGGACCACAAATTAAATTTGTATACACAAATTAAATCTTGCCATGGAGGAATGTAGTGGCGGACAAAAAACAAGACATATATATATATATATATATATATATATATATATATATATATATATATATATATATATATACTTATATATACAGACAGATATATATCTGTATTTATGTATATTTTTACGTATATGTGTATTCACTTGTATAATCTCACACGCCGATATATATATATATATATATATATATATATATATAATTACATATATATATATACATACATACATACACTCATATATATGAATGTGGATGCATATTTGTATATACCTATATGTATATAAGTATGTATATATTTGTGTCTAATTGCATGTCTGTATGTGTTTATGTATATATATATATATATATATATATATATATATATATATATATATATATGTATGCATGTATGTATGTATATATGTATGTATGTATGTATGTTTGTATGCATGTATGTACGTAGGTATGTATGTATATATGTATTTATGTATTTATGTATGTATGGATGGATGGATGGATGTTTGTATAGAATTCATATACACGCTTTCAATAGATACCAAACTTTATCTGAGCGATAACTAAAGCAAATTCTTTTATGTATTTCTGTTTTTTTTTTTTTGTTTATTATTATTTTGTATGTGTATTTTTTTCCTTCTACGCTGATGTGGGCTATAACTTCGACAGAATGGTTGAAAGACAGCAAAATTCTAAGTATATATTTAAAAAAAAAAAAAAATCACCACTTCAACAAGTATTCTTTGGTTGATCTAGCTATTCACAAGTGTCGTCTGCGGACAAGTTCAAAAGTAGTCAAAATGGCAGAATCACTTCATTCACGCCATCGAAATCTTCTTTGAACTTACGTAGTTGGTCAATATTTTAGTTGCCATTAAACCATTTAAATCGTTTGGTTTAGAAGTTCTGTGTATAATTTCATCGTTAGTGATACGAAATAACTAGCGATTTCCACAAGCATTTTTGATAGCAAACGTTTATCTTCAATGCAATTTATAACTGTTGCTTTCCAGATTCCAGACCTATACAGAATTGTATAGGTCTGCAATAGTATAACTTATACTACAACTAATACTTCCCTTATTGTCCAAGTTTAGCTTAATTGTTATGTTTATGTTAAGGTTAGATTTCTAAATATCAATAGTTAGTAGAAAACCTGTGCAAACTCTTTTTTCGGTATCACTGATAGAGACTTCTTTATTGCAAATATTTTTCTGCTCAAATAGCTGAAACTTTCGATAACATGTAAGTTATCACTGTTATATTTGATGTTTATATCAAGCATAGCTACAATCGCCAGCTTATAGTGTTGTAGTTTCCTTTCTCTACTTCTTATATCACGATCACAATAGCTTCTGCTTCTTTAAACGAGGTAACTAAATATCTTTTCTACCATCTAGATCAAGCTCCTCTAACCCTATCTCTTCTCCAACCACCACTCTTACTGCGTCTCACCTCGAAACTGCAAAATTTCACATAACCGAAAGGATTTTTTTTTTTCTGTTTTTCACTTCTTATATCTTCATTTCTTAGATTTCTTATACTTCGTACAAGAGAAATTACGATTCTGATATCTTTTCAAAATTTCAGTCCTTTACATATTTTGTCTCTCGATTTCCATAATTTTTTAAAATTTCCCATGAGGTATTAGGTAACTTAAACCAACCTCGACCCATCTAAGCATTCCAGAATGCTTACCAAGTTAACGGTCTACAATACAGAATATCAGCCGTGTTTGTTATCAAATGAATTAAAAATTGGAAATTCTTATCATAAAAAGCAAAATTATTTATGAACACTCATTACGCGTGACACTAACTATCCTATCTGCAGGTGTTTAACAAGCTACCACATGATCTGTAATGCTCATGCAATTTGTAGTGACGTCTAGCTGTTCTTTCACATAAGTAATGAATTTATATATTTAAACATTTTGACAACTGAGCATGACCATGTTACCTAATACACCACCAAACATTTTGTGACAAGGTGACCAGAAATGTAATATTTGCTTGATTCAGGTTCCGTCGGTGCTCCTGTCGATTTTTCTCTCAGTTGATTTAATATTAGTCACACATATTCACACATACAAACACTCACACACACACACACATACACACACAAACACACGCACAAAACTACACACATATTTATGTGTGCGTATGTGTGTTAGAGAGAAAGTATGTGCTTGTATGTGTGCATCTATGCATATTTGTATATATTTGTATGCATGTGTGCATATATATGCATATATACATACATATATATACATATATATACATGTATATGTATATGTATATATATATATATAAGCACATACACACATATATACATGTGTGTGTGTGTGTGTGTGTGTGTGTGTGTGTGTGTGTGTGTGTGTGTGTACATTTATATCTAAGTATATATGCTTACATACATCCAATACATGAATGCAAAATATACAAGAAAAAGTTAATTTTAACATAAAAATTAACATAATGTACCCCGAGACATTACTCTATTTCGATTGATGCATTAAAATCATGAGCAAGGACAACATTTTGTGTTTATAAAACCGTCTTTTGAGCACAGCTTTGGACAACTTCATATCATTAGAAGTGAGGAAGCATAGTTGTTATTTCACTATGTATTAAAGCCACTCACTATGAAATTTGCTTTATTCTCTCAAATTATGTGTAATATGTTCCATACTCAGAGAACCCAACCGATTTATAAATTCGGAGTTTAATACACATGTTTCCCAAAACAACTTTGGTATAACTCTCAGTAATAGCGAAGGGATCACTAGAAACACAGAGGGAACAAACAAAGACAGACAAAGGGATTAAGTCGATTGCATCGACCCCAGTGCGTAACTGGTACTTAATTTATCGACCCCGAAAGGATGAAAGGCAAAGCCGACCTCGGCAGAATTTGGACTCAGAACGTAACGGCAGACGAAACACCGCTAAGCATTTCGCCCGGTGCACTAACACTTCTTGCCAGCTCGCTGCCTTGGAGTTTAATGTTAATTTTGCATATATATAACTTGACATAAACACAATTGCTATATATATATATATATATATATATATATATATATATATATATATATATATATATATATATATATATATATATACGCATGCATACATACATATACACATATATATGTATATATGCATATATATTATATACATACATGCCCACACACACACACATATGTTTGCATGTGTATAACTATGTACGAATTTATGTTTGTGCTTATGTCTATATATATATATATATATATATATATATATATATATATATACGTGTCTGTATTATGTATGTATATATAGGTTTGTGTGTCTGTGTATGTGTGTATGTATGTATGTATGTATGTATGTATTAACATATGTATGTATGTATGCATGTATACATGCATGTATGTACTTATTTATGTATTAAGTACAATATCTTACACACGGACAGACACAAACACACACACTCTCTCTCACACACACACACAAACCAGCAAACATGCAGAAACACATAATTAGGTTTTGACGTCATGGAAATGCAGTCCTGTTTTAATAATAGAAATTCAGTTTCTTTGAATTAATTTTTTCTCATTTTTAAGAAGATAAAAGTCTTTAATACATGTGAAATTTTAAAATAAGGAACGTTTCTGTTGACGCTATGTACATAATAAAAGAGTTTTGGTACAATAGCAGACATCTCGACTCATGTAATGATAAGCCCATATGTTTTGGTGGTGCTTGAATTTTTTTTAATCTATGATTAAATATTCTCTATTTTCAATTCAAATCACAGGTTGTACCTTATAATCACCTTAGGACGCTGGTATATAGATTCTTATGTATAGATGTATATATTTCTATATATTATACATAAAATATTGTACGTATATAAAATAGATATATATATATATATATATGTGTGTGTGTGTGTGTATGTGTGTGTGTGTGTGTGTGTGTGTGTGTGTGTGTGTGTGTGTGTAAATATATATATATATATATATATATATATATATGAATATATATAAATATATATATATATATGAATATATAAATATATATATATCATACATACAATTATTATGCATATATACACGCATGTGTGCATAAGTATATATGTATATATATATATATATATATATATATATATATATATATATATATATATATATATATATATATCCATGCGTTTGTATAGGTGTATACATAGATATTTTACACATATACAAATGCACACATATGCATACATATACATATATATGAATATATATGTGTGTGTGTGTGTGTTTATATATATTCTTTTATTCTTTTGCTTGTTTCAGTCATTTGACTGTGTCCATGCTAGAGCACCGCCTTTAGTCGAAAAAATTTACCCCAAGACTTATTCTTTGTAAGTATAGTACCTATTCTTTCGGTCAATTTTGCAGAACCGCTAGGTTACGGGGACGTAAACACGCCAACACCGGTTGTCAAGCGATGAAGTGAGGACAAACATAGACACACAAATATATACATGGAAAAATCCGAGCATGAAAAGTCATATTCTTAAGATTATAGACCTGGGAATGTACAGGACAAATTATTACTTCAAGTAAAGTAAAGAATAAGAAACTTTTTACTTAAAATATTGCAGCAAAGAATGCCAGTTCTTCAAATTTATCATTCTTTACAGTTCTCGTCTTTTAAATTTATTGTACAAAACTGTTCAGCTAATTTGTAAGTTTGTCTAATTAGTCACTTTTTCTGTATTTAAGGTAGTAAATTAGCCAAATTCTACTTAAATAGGTATAGGGTTATTTGTAAACTATAATAAAATATTTTTAATATTCAAATTTTAATTATAGCTGCAATATTTTAAGTAAATAGTTTCTTATTCTTTACTTTACTTGAAGTAATAGTTTGTCCTATACATTTACAGGTGTAATAACTTGTCCTGTCCTTTTCCAGGTTTATAATCTTAAAAACATTACTTTTCATGCTCGCATTTTTCCATGTAATCCATGATTTTTCCAGGCATTGCTGCTTTTTCCAAGCATTGCATGTGTCAATAATTTAGAATTTAACTTATAAAATACTAGGTTGGGGATACATTGGCTGCTATTTTTAGCGTGTCGAGCGACCACGTAGGGGCTCTGTCATTGGTTTGATTGCATGATGAGATTTTTTTACATATATATGTATAATATGCTTATATATCATCGGCAGAAATTAGAGACTAAGTCAGAGAGTTTCGTGTATTGGCACTTATCAAACACGAATTTGTCCATTGTCACTCTATAACTTGTGACGAAATAACTTCTAAAATACAAAATTTTGTCAAAAACGTTAAGAGTAAACCCCGTTGTATGTGACACATTGTACAAGTATTGGAAGTTTCAAAGTGCTTAGTTAAAAAAATTAATTAAATAATCTGTACGTCAAATTGAATAGATTGGAAATGGATAAAAAGCAAAGTCAACCTCGGCGGAATTTGAACTTAAAATGTAAACACAGGCGAAATAACGCTAAGCGTTCTTTTCTACTCTAGGAACCAGGTCTGAAGTTTTGAGAGACGGAGCTAGTCGATTATATCGACCCCAGAACGCAACTGGTACTTAATTTATCGATTCCAAAAGGATTAAAGGCAAAGTCGACCTCGGCGGAATTTGGACTCAGCACGTAAAGTATATCGCCCGGTGTGCTAACGTTTCTGCCAGCTCACCGCATTAGGACATAGACACTTATTTTAGCAATATACATCAGTTGTCAAGCGATGGTGGGAGGAAACACAGACATAGACACAGACAACAAACACATACATATACATATATATATATATATATATACATACATATATATATATATATATATATATATATATATATATATATATATATATATATATATATATATATATATACACGACAGGCATCTTTCAGTTTCTGTCTACCAAATCCACTCACAAGCCCGAGGCTATAGTAGAAGACACTAGCTCAAGTTGCCGCGCAGTGGGACTGAACCAGGAACCCTGTGGTTAGGAAGCAAGCCTCTTACCACACAGCCACTCCTGCGCCTATACGTAGAAATTATTTCAAATTGCTCCGTTCTCATGAAACTAATAATAGATAATGGGAGCGCAATGTACTCTCACTAACCAGCTATACACAATGGGGTTTTGGTAGATTTATGTATTTTTGTGTTTAACATTACATTTCAGTCGATTTGATTTTTTTGTCGTCTTCAAGTGTTCAATCATTGCATTTGTGCAGTTCTTTTCTCTCAAGAAGCCATTTCGGAAATTTGCTTTTAAAATTCTCCCTCAGGATCTTCACAGCTATATAAACCTAAGTTTTCATTTATTTATTTTGAAGAAGCCTGGCAGCTGCTCATCGTTGCAAATCTCCTCTCTTCTTAACAATGCATATCCTAAAGAAAATCTGTTGACGTAGGATTGGCACCAGCTTCCTCACAGGCGTTGCCTTCAGAACGCAAAAACTAGGAACACATACCAAAAGTCGACTTGCCCGAACTTTTAACAGTCCCGCATATCCCTTGCCATGGATTGGTGTTTTTTATCGATTCCGAAAGGATGAAAAAGAAATTTGAGTTCGGTGTGAATTGAACGCAGAACGCAAAGAAACGACATAAAGACTGCTGGACCACGAAGCCAATGTTCTAACGACTTTGCCACTTCATCGCCTGAACTGTTTTAACATATAATTAAAATGGTATATGGTTGCAGTTCTATATTTAAGAGATGAGGAATTATTTACATTATTTACATTTGACGGATATTTGTCCTCATCTTGTTTGTTGTTAACACAATGTTTTGGCTGATATACCCTCCAGCCTTCGTCAGGTGTCTTGGGGAAATTTCGAACCTGGTTTCTCATTCCTAACGATGTTACTATTATTATATTATTATTATTATTATTATTATTATTAATCAGGTCGCTGCCGTGAATCGAACTCGGAATCTTGGGGTTAGTAGCCCGCGCTCTTAACCACTACGCCATATGCCCGTGGGCAATTATGGAGTGAGAACCCAGGTTCGAAATTTCCCCAAGATACCTGACGAAGGCTGGAGGGTATATCAGCCGAAACGTTGTGTTAACAACAAACAAGATGAGGACAAATATCCGTCAAATGTAAATAATGTAAATAATGGTATATTGTTGTTGTTTAGTTGCCATAACAATAATGCTAGGACACTATAAGGCGGTGAACTGGCAGAATCGTTAGCACGCTGGGCGAAATGCTTAACGGTATTTCGCCTGTCTTTACGTTCTGAGTTCAAATTCCGCCCAGGTCGACTTTGCCTTTCATCCTTTCGGGGTCGATAAATTGCGTACAGGGGTCGATCTAATCGACTGGCCCCCTCCCCAGAAATTTGGGGTCTTATGCCTAGAGTAGAAAAGGATATTCAGACTCTCTACGAATATATTTAGTTAGATCTCCTCCATTTCTGGCAGTCCGGCCTAATAATTATTATTTTAGGATTTTGACACAAGACCAGCAATTTCGGTAGAAGAGTAAGTCGATTACTTCGACTCCTGTGCTCAACTGGAACTTATTTTATCGACCCCGAAATGATAAAAAGCAAAGTTGAACTCGGCGGAATTTGAACTTAGAACGTAACGGCAGACGGAATAACGCTTAATATTTTGGCGGGAGTGTTAACGACTCAGCCAGCTCACCGCCTTATAAAAATCTTTTCTACTCAAGGCACACGGCCCAAAATTTTGGGAGAGGAGGCCAGTCGATTAGATCGATCCCAGTACGCAACTGATACTTAATTTATCGACCCCCGAAAAGGTGAAATGCAAAGTCAACCTCGGCTGAATTTGAACTCAGAACATAAAGACAGACGAAATACCACTGAACATTTCGCTTGGCGTGCTAACATTTCTTATTTGTTTACTGCCCATAAGGAGCTAAACATAGAGGGGACAAACAAGGACAGACAAAGGGATTAAGTCGATTACATCGACTCCAGTGCGTAACTGGTACTTAATTTATCAACCCCGAAAGGATGAAAGGCAAAGTCGACCTCGGCGGAATTTGAACTCAGAACATAACGACAGACGAAATAGCAATAAGCATTTTGCCTGACATGCAAAAGATTCTGCCAGCTCGCCATAGTGGAGGCACAAGACCTCAAATTAGCAGAGAGAGGACCAGTCAGTTATATCCACCTCAGTGTTTCACTAGTACTTAATTTATCGACCTTGATAGGATGAAAGGGTAAAGTCGACCTCGGCAAAAATTTGAACTCAGAACATGGAGACAGACGAAAAACCGCTAAGCCTTTCGCGCTAACGATTCTTTCGCGCTGTCTGAATAATAATAATAATGATATCATTGATATAGGATAATGGTAGTATCAAATGTGAAAAGGATGGTGATGAGGATGATGATGACGATGCTGATGACAATAATGATGATGATAAAAATAAAAGTAATAACATCAACAATAGCAACAACAACAAAAAATAACAAGGAAAGACTTTATCAATGGAAACATCAACAACAATCATAGCAATGAAAAACAATTTAAAAACAACTATGGGATATGCTTAGTCAAAAAGCAACAATTATGTCGTGACGTTGAAAATATTGAAACGTTCCGTTCCAATTTCCAATATTCTTTAAATTCAGCAGCTAAGAAATGTCGAAGAATCACAAAAATAAAGCCACATTGCTTGGAATTGAAATGATAGCATTCCGGTCTTCCAAGATTGAATTAGTTTTTGTATTTTTTCGTTTATATATATATATATATATATATATATATATATATATATATATATATATATATATATATATATATATATATATATATATATATATATATGTATGTATGTATGTATGTATGTATTTTTCATTTAAAGATTTATTGGAAATAAATCTATCTATTCCCTCCTCGAGGGGAAAAGGTAGTATTTCAATAAGTTCTAATAGAAAGAGTTAATGACTAGGTGTATTGTAAGAGAGATCATTCACATGAAAAATGTGGAGTACATATATATATATCTAAACATATATATATGCATATATATATATATATATATATATATATATATATATATATATATATATATATATATATATATACCCATACACACACAGAGATTTATTGTGGTAATTTATTTTTATGTAAATAATACGATATCATGAAATGTAACAATAGAAGGATTGATTGAAGCCCCATGAGATTCCGCAATTACTATCTACTACGGCTGCTATTACTTATGTAATGCTTTGGCAAATGCGAATTTTTGCAGAATTGCTTGATGTCTGTGAAACCTTTTGTAAATGAAAACTTGACTGAAAATCTTTTCCACTTTGGTCTATGGAAACTTCTCTCGCCGGCCCCCACATAATGCACACACATACATCTTTTGTTTGTTATCTTTTACTAGTTTTAGTCATTAGACCTCGCCCGTGCTGGGACACCGCCTTGAAAACTTTTTCGGTAGTCATTAGTCTCCTAAAGCAAATTACGCAAACTGAATGTAATTAAGAGTAATGTTGGAGTGAAAAAGGGACAGTAGTCACTATTCTATAACTAAATATACATAAGGACGAACTATTTGATGCATCTATGGGGTCGTACGATAGTGCTGATGTCTCTGATCTTGTGGGTTTATTGATATTAAATACTTTGAGATTTAAGTTCCAGTTCACTTAGCTGATAAAAATGAGTAGTACCTGTATTTCAAAGGGCCGGCCTTGTCACACTCTGTGTCACGCTGAATCTCCTTGAAAACTACGGTAGGGGTACACGTGTCTGTGGATTGCTCAGTCACTTGCGCGTCAATTTCACGAGCAAGCTGTTCCGTTGATCGTATCAGCTGGGACCCTCGTCGTCGAAACCGACGGAGTGCTCCTGAGATTTAAGTACCCATCTCATTTCCTGGTTCCCAACCTCTTACAGTGGTTCCTAACAATGGTTCTCAACCTTTTAATTTAAATCAGTTTTCACACGGACCCCTTTTAATATGCTTGTCTATATGCATATATGTGGAGGAGCAATGGCCCAGTGGTTAGGGCAGCGGACTCGAGGTCATACGATCGCTTTTTCGATTCCCAGTCCGGGCGTTGTGAGTGTTTATTGAGCGAAAACACCTAAAGCTCCACGAGGCTCCGGCAGGGGATGGTGTCGAACCCTGCTGTACTCTTCCACCACAACTTTCTCTCACTCTTTCTTCCTGTTTCTGTTGTACCTGTATTTCAAAGGGTCAGCCTTGTCACACTGTGTCACGCTGAATATCCCCGAGAACTACGTTAAGAGTACACGTGTCTGTGGAGTGCTCAGCCGCTTGCACTTTAATTCCACGAGCAGGCTGTTCCATTGATCGGATCAGCTGGAACCCTCGACGTCGTAAGCGACTGATTGCCAACAACAACATGCATATATATATGTGTGTGTGTGTGTGTGTGTGTGTGTGTGTGTGTGTGTGTATTTATAAAAAAGTAAAAAGTAAAAGAGTCAAAAGGAAGAGTAAGTACAGTTAGGCAGTTTTTTAATCACTACGAGTGTTTCCATGCATACAGATCCTCATATATACAGAATTTAAATTTAAATTAAAATTAAATTATGTAACGATCTACTTGTATAAAAAGATCTATATGTATCTCCTCAGGTGATACTCAGTTGCTGTCTCCGTAAGTAAATCTAGATTTCCATGTGTGTATGTGAGTGTTGGTTGTGATTGCTAGAATCGTATTCTATGTGTATATATGTGTGTGTTTTTCTTGGAATGTGTGAGGGTTTGAGCTCGAATGTGAGGATATTGTATTTTTGCGTGTGTGTTTTTGGGTGGTTGCTTTGTATTTGTGTGTGTGTTTGTACATCTGTGTGTGTTTCTGTGTGTGTTTGTTGTGGACGTGTACCTAGGGGGTAGGGGTATTGTGTTTTTGTGTCTGCAGTCTAAGTATATTTTTTTAGATGTTGAGTTGTGGTCTGTATTTTTGAATAAGGATATTTTCCTTATTTATCCATGTTTAGTCAGTGGAGCTGTCTGGGCATTGGTACAGCGGGAAATCTAGGAATTCGGGGAACTTATTTTGTGCACAGAGATTTAAGTGGTATTTGTCTTGTGGTGGGATCCCTCAATTGTTGGCGGTCGACTGTCATCTTATCTCTTACTCTGCCATATGTAGTCTTTGTGGCACCCTTCACACCTAACGGCATTACGTATATGCAATATACCTTCTTGATAGGCCGTTCTGTATATCTGTATTTTTATTCCCATATATTTTTTAACTTCTGTGTTTTTATATATGTATACTTTATGTGTTTAAAGACCATGGTAATATTTATATATCATCAATTGTTTGGAGGCGTAGTGTTATATATAAAGTCGTTGACTCGAATTTGATGTTTGTTCTCTAATCAAATTTTGTTTTTTTCTCTGTCTCAATTACATTTGAGCACTTCCTTTTTGCAGTCTTATAAACCCTTTTGTCTCCATAAAAAGAAGCAAAATTATTTCTTGTCGTATATATATATATATTCTCGTGTCTGTATTTGTGAGTCTGTGTGTAATTCACCGGTGCAAATTCGTATTTGTTCGTTCTGATACTATGATATGAAATAGTGAGGCAGCAATAGATTCTAATTGTAGCTGATTTTCATTGGCTAACGTATGAAGCTCAGACTTATTAGTAAGTCTGTTTTTGTGTCATTGAGCTTATATTTAAACAGCTATCGGACATATCAGTGACTGTGCTGGAACGTTCTTGGATGTAAAGCAAATCTAGTCCTGTGGAAAGGTGTAGACTCTCACTCTCATCAGAAATCTCAGCAAGAATTACAGAAAAAGTCATGGAATGACGTTAGCAACAAATGGTTTAAAGATATCTAACAGTGAGTTCCATTGGTGGCAGCTATATGACAGTTCACTTTTCATGATAATTGTTGTAGTAGGCTGTTGAAATATATGTAGCCACTCAGAGGCAAAAGAATGACTTCGGGACAAGAGAAACTATCTGCATAGTATAAGCTGAAATATTTTCACTACTGTCTTCTTTTACTCACCCATAACACAACTGTCTTTCTAAGAAACTGCATATTTTGCAACACTGCTCTGTATCTCTTAACAAGAAAAGTGAACTTTTGTATTGTAGTGTTCTCTGCTCAGTAATTTTCAGTTACTACTTCATAACACATTCTATAGATTTTATTCTAATTTTGCTGAAATTACAATAAACGTTATTCAACAGTGTTAGCAACAATTGGTAATTATAAAAGTTTGGTTGAATTATTGCTATTACTAGCTGAAATAATTAGTAATTGTTTCCTTAATAGCTATATCAAGCGATCTAATCTGCTTTATACAGACACACTTTGCACACCATTCAATGATGAGCGACCTCGTTTCGTAGTCATATTCTCTCAATACTTAGTATCATCGCTTCTCAACGATGAAACTTCTGTGAAACTATTAGTAATGCTGATCTAAATCAACCGGGATACCTGCATGTTGTTATTATCTACGTGTAGATTATTATTTAACTGAAGTGATATATGCTGTGACAACTGTATTCAATGCCATTTAGCTGTCATGAAAACCTAGACACACTCACATCATATATTTCAACCAAACAACATCATTCATAGTCTTTTACAAACGAACCCACTTCCTTTAAATCCTTTCATCCATATATTAACCACGTTTTCATGACGTGCTCTCTTCCTACGTTAACAATTGATGAATCTCCTGGCAAATATTATGAATTTTCGTTTTGAGAGCCATAATTTAAACTTAACCTGTTCTTCTACTAGTACCATTTTTGATTATCTGACAGTGGAATGACCGAAGAGAATAACATTCACACAATTTCAAAAGTGCTAACACTAACACCATATGACGAAACTGAAACAATTTAGATTCTGTCATATGGACATCAAAATTTATTGAAGTTTAAAGTTGCAAAATTACATTATAAACATCGTTAGTTGAAAATATATGCGCGTGTGCGTGTGTATATACATACATACATACATATATATACATACATACTTACATACATACATACATACATACATACATATATATATATATATATATATATATATATATATATATATATATATATATATATATATTTATATATATTTATTTATATATATATATATATATATATATATATATATATATATATATATATATATATATATATATGGAAATAAAAGTCAAGGTGGAAAATGCTAAAATAATTTTATAAAAAACATTTCATTACCGGTTTCAGTCATTGAGACTTTTTCAACAGTAAATATGGAAAAAAAATTAAATTTTCGAAAAATTGAATGAAAATATTTTTAAAAGAATATTTGCATAGTATTCAAATACAAGGGGCATTTTCCTTGTCTCTGTCTCTCCTGTTTACTCTTGTCGAATCGAGGTCATTGTGAATTCTTGGCAGGGAAGAAGAAGACGAAGAAGAAGAAGAAGAAGAAGAAGAAGAAGAAGAAGAAGAAGAAGAAGAAGAAGAAGAAGAAGAAGAAGAAGAAGAAGAAGAAGAAGAAGAAGGAGGAGGAGGAGGAGAAGGAGGAGGAGAATGCAGGAGTACCATGATAGTAGTAGGATGTTAAATGGTCAAGTGCCCTGAAAGTGACTACTACCATACACAACAAGTCACTTTCAGGGCACTTGACCATTCAACATCCTACTACTATCATGGTACTCCCGCATTCTTCTTCTCGTCATCCTCCTCCTCCTCCTCCTCCTCTTTCTTCTTCCCTGCCAAGAATTCACAATGACCTTGAACCCACAAGAGTAAACAAGAGAGACAGAGACAGGCAGAAACAAGGTATGTGCCCCTTGTATTTGAATACTATGCAAATATTCTTTTAAAAAACTTGTCTTTTAATTTTTCCATACTTACAGTTGAAAAAGTCTCAATGACTGAAACCGGTACTGAAATGTTTTTTATAAAATTATTTTAGCATTTTCTACCTTAACTTTTTTTTCCATATATATCAACTCGTGTGTTCCTTTTCAACCTTCTACACACACACACACACACACACATATATATATATTTATTTATTTATATATATATATATATATATATATATATATATATATGCATTTTGGAAGAAAGACTATACTAACACAGCCATACTCTCTTCCTTCAGGAGAACCGCTCACAGTATCTAATAATATCTGAGACCTAGGAGTAATTGTTGACAACAATCTCAATTGGAGTCCCCACATCAACAATAACGTCGACATAGCTCGTAGGATGAGCTCCTGGATCTTAAGAACCTTCCGGTCCAGAGTACAAAGTGTCATCATTCCACTTTTCTCCTCCTTTGTACGGCCATACCTCGAATACTGCTGCCTCCAGTGGTCTCCCCATACAAAACAAAACATCTCGAAAATTGAATCACTCCAGAGGGCATTCACTAAACGAATTAAGGGCATGACTAATCTCGATTACTGGGACCGATTTAAAGTCTTGAAACTCGACTCTCTCCAGCACTGCCGCGAGTGGTACATCATTTGCACGATGTGGAGAATATACCGCCAACATTGCCCAAACGACCTAAACATTAGCTTCAAGGTTCATCCAAGGCTGGGACCACGGGCCATACGTTCCTTGCCCAATTCAGGATAACAACATATAGGCACACTATGACACAATTTCTTTTCCTCAGCAGGCCCTGCCCTGTTTAACATTGTCCCAAAACTGATCAAAGAGGAAAAGGATCCCATCGCCTTTAAACGGAGTCTGGACAAATTTCTTCAAGGAATACCAGATAAGCCACCTATGCCTGGATACAATTCACTCAACAAGAACTCACTACTTGAATGGACCATGATACCATAAAACTTGACTTTAAAAGGATTTAGATAATCCTATCAAGTAGTGCTATTAAGTTAGACATGGCCTGGACCAATCTTTAGTCGAAACATATCTAAGTTTTATATGTATATATATATATATGTGTGTGTGTGTGTGTGTGTGTGTGTGTGTGTGTGTGTGTGTGTGTGTGTGTGTGTGTGTGTGTATGTAATTCCACCAACCTTCGTACTGGTCAAAAGGGATAAACATCCCTCTAGTAAACATCCATTAATGTTATATCGCCTGAACAAATGAATCCATGAAGGTGATCTACCCGATGCCCCCCGAATACTACGGACTACACTGTGATAATCCCAGACAAGATATTTGTGGAAACGCGCGTAGTGATGCATTAAATGTTTATGAATTCCATCGAAGGATTATTGTCATTATCACTATATTTATCTTACATTTAGAGGGGTGTTCATTAAAGATTCCCCTGACACACTTCTGGTTATTGTACAGGTATAATCATACATGGCTTTACATGTCACCTTGTAAATTGCAGCTTTCCACAAGTATTCGTTTATCTTTTTAGGCAGCTGAAGTAGACTGAGGTGCTATAATGGAGGCAGCTGAATGCAAATCTGTGATCAGGTACTTACACTTGAAATGTTGCACACCAAAAGATAGTTTCGATGAGATGAAAGAAGTTTATGATGACGATGCACCATCGTACGACGTAGTCAAGCACTGGTATCACCAGTTCAAATGTGGTCGGACATCGGTGGAAACTGCTCCTATTCCTGGACGACCACATTTTACCATTGAGGACGACGCCGTCCATAAAGTAGGTCCTCCCTTTTGGAGGATCACCGTATAACTATTCGGAAACTAGTCCAAGAAGTGAAGATAAGAGTAGGGTCCGTGGAAAGAAATCATTCACGACTATTTGCACATGCGGAAGTTGTCTCCACGTTGAATTCCCCGGATGTTCAGACCTTTTCAGAAGTAGGAATGAGTCAATTGCTCCCAGGGTCTTTTGCCAAAGAAAACGAGGACATTTTCGACAGACTTATTACACAGGATGAAACGTGGATCCATCACTATGATCCGCAGACTAAATTCCAGTCGAAGCAATGGAAGCGTGATAACACACCACCTCCAAAGAAAGCACGTGTCCAACTTTCAACAGGCATGGTGATGCTCATAGTCTTTTGGAATCAGCGCATGCATACATATATATATATATATATATATATATATATATATATAATTTTATTTTATTTTATTTTATTTTATTTTATTTTATATTGTATATTGTATATTATATTATATATTGTATATTCCATATTCTATACCCCACATTAGTTCTGCAGGAATATAAATAAAACATAAAAAACAGACAGTGTTGGAACTCTTTTAAACAAAATAATATATATATATATATATATACAGACAGATAGACAATCAGACAGAGAAAGAGAGAGACAGAGACAGTGGAAGAGAGAGAGGGAGAGTACTCCACAACCTTTTCAGAGCTTTTCATTCAAAAGCCATTCTGACCTCGTTCATATTTTTTTGCATTGGATTTTTGTATTCTTTACCAACCACTCACTGAATTTCCACCTGTCATCCTGCCTCGTTAATGGATTTGTGAACTAGTACAAACGCACGTACGCTTCCAGCATCATCCTGCCACACATATTATTGAAACGTACATCTTATTACACTGAAGCCTGTTATGTAACCTGAAGAGGTTTCTTCTGCACTATGGTGTGCATTCGATTTCATTATATCATCTCCCATCCACTAGGTAGAAATGTAGAAATAAGCCGAAATGATCGTTGCTCTTAATAAAGTTTCCAGTACACTCTGTCTTCCCTATCAATAATTTAAACTATACATATACACACAAACACACACACACATATTCTTTTATTCTTTTATTCGTTTAATTGTTTCAGTCATTTGACTGCTGTCATGCAGGAGCACCGCTTTTAATCGTACAAATAGACCCCAGGAATTATTCTTTGTAAGCCTAGTTCTTATTCTATTGGTCACTTTTGCCGAACCGCTAAGTTACGGGGACGTAAACATTGGTTTATATATATACATATATATAAGACTGGCTGTCGTGTGTAGCCTTATTTGATTTTAGGAATGATTTTAGGAAAGAAACATTTCATATATATTTTGAGAAAGTTAAATTCATTTTATTCTGTGCTTTTACCATTTTACTGATTACATTGATTGGACTGCAACCATTCTATAGAAACTCCTTCCAAAACTTTTTGTCGAGTGTATTAACCACACCACATATTTCGCTTACTACTAACCTTACGCTACGTATTTTTCTCTTTTAAACTACATTCCGTGTAACTTAGTTTCCGACTGTCTTCATGCACAAATGTGCATGTTCTTTCTTTCCCAATTTTGGGTTTAAGCATTGAAAGAAGATTTTGTGTAAGCATCTTTCATTGAATCGACTTCCAACAGGCTTCTGTTAATCTACATTTTGAAAGGTTTCCATATGACTGAGAATTTTTGATTTTAGAAAATCTTTTCACAAATACATGCCTACGTTCCAGCCCATAGACTCGTCCATGCTGGAGCACTGCCTGTAATATCACCTTTTCAATGGCCATTCTTTTGTGATTGGCTTTTTTGTGAAAGAAATGGTTCAATATCGTTGCCTTCTTTTGAGTTTTTTGCCGTTATATAGCTTTGTGTGTGTGTGTGTGTGTGTGTGTGTGCGTGTGTGTGTGTGTGTGTGTGTGTGTGTGCTTGTGCGTGTCTGTCTGTCTGTCTGTGTTTTTATGAGTAGAGAGAGGGGTGGAGAAAGAAAGAGAGGGAGATAGAAAGAGAGAGAAAGAGAGAGAAAGAGAGAGAAAGAGAGAGAAAGAGAGAGTGAGAGGGGGAGAGAAAGAAAGAGAGAGAGAGAGAGAAAGAAAGAGAGAGAGAGAAAGAAAGAGAGAGAGAGAAAGAAAGAGAGAGAGAAAGAAAGAGAGAGAGAGAAAGAAAGAGAGAGAGAGAAAGAAAGAGAGAGAGAGAAAGAAAGAGAGAGAGAGAAAGAAAGAGAGAGAGAGAAAGAAAGAGAGAGAGAGAAAGAAAGAGAGAGAGATAAAGAAGTGTATATATTTGTGTATCTATGAAGTTATTGATGCGATAGGGAAAAAAAACCTCAAATATAAAAAACAAAAAAACGAAAAGTTAAGACAGGCAGAATACCTTTAAATCTAATCTGGAAAAAATTGATATTGAAATGCAAAGTTGCGAAAACGACAATTGATTGGGCATCATAGAGAAAAAAATATATCCTCGATGTATCCATGTATTTTGAAGAATATTGCATTAAACACGCAAAATTGAAACGAGACGCAAGAAAAAGAAACCTCATAGATATCAATAACCCTTTCAAATGTTCAATTTGTAATTGAGTTCGTGTTTGTGAGACCGGTCTTGTTAGCCATTCAAGGTTACATGAAACAAAGCAGTAAGAACATATGTCTGCTAATCATGAACGAACGCTATCTTTCTATTGGTTGTCTGAAGAGACACATTGTCTATACACAATACCAATTGTCATGCTTTTGCATTGCATCTAATTGAAAAAGAAACACGTTTTTGTAATAGTTTGTTGTAAAAGCTGCAAATCATCCGCTGGGCTAAAAACGTCATCTTTGCATTGCAGCGCGTTTACAAGTGGTGGTCATAAACGTTATTGAGTCCACTTCTGACATATGTGAGGGTATATATATATATATATATATATATATATATATATATATATATATATACGTATGTATGTATGTATATATATATCTATGTATGCATGTATGTCTATATATGGTGGTGCTTACAGCATTATCGTAATCCAAAAACGAGGACAAAATTATAATAATGCATATACATTTACACGCAAGCACAAACACACATATACATATGTTTATATGTATACACACAAACACATACACACACACACACACACACACACATATATATATATATATATATATATATATATATATATATATATATATATATATCACATACATAGATATATATATATATATATAGATAGATAGATACATATATATATATAAACGTATGTGTGTGTGTGTATGTCTATATGCATGTATGTGATGTATATATGTACCTGAATGTCGAACGAGGAAAATGAGTGCTCAACACCGCATAGGTAGATAGAATCTCTTTAATTGTATATTAAGGCTACCATTGGTTTCATGTTTAGAAAAATAGAAAAATATCTTAATATCTTAACAATTTTTCAAGCCGATCACATGGAAGAATGGAGTTACTCCATGTGATCGACTTGAAAAATTCTTTATAAATATATATATATATATATACTCTTTTACTCTTTTACTTGTTTCAGTCATTTGACTGCGGCCATGCTGGAGCACCGCCTTTAGTCGAGAAAATCGACCCCAGGACTTATTCTTTGTAAGCCTAGTACTTATTCTATCGGTCTCTTTTTGCCGAACCGCTAAGTTACGGGAACATAAACACACCAGCATCGGTTGTCAAGCGATGTTGGGGTGGGGGGGGAACAAACACACACACATATATATATATATATATACATATATACGACGGGCTTCTTTCAGTTTACGTCTCCCAAATCAACTCACAAGGCTTTGGTCGGCCCGAGGCTATAGTAGAAGACACTTGCCCAAGGTGCCACACAGTGGGACTGAACCCGGAACCATGTGGTTGGTAATCAAGCTACTTACCACACAGCCACTTCTGCGCCCACATATATATATATCACGGAGGTGTGAGGTCGCGTCTCATAGCCGGCCGCCAACACTTTTTTCTGCAAAATAGGAGTAGCTTATCCTGTTCAGGCTATATTATTAGCATTATCCTGCGTTTGAGAATTTAAAATCACTTCTTTAACTTTCTAAGACATCTCAACGTTTCCAAAGCAAACTTCGTTTGTTTGTTTACGTTCATCGTAATTTAAATTTGAATATACATATATATATATATATATATATATAACACCTGAAGACATTCAGTTATCGAGCTGAAATGATACCAAGTACGAATCAAACTGAGCAGGAATTGAAATTGAAGATATAATAGAATTATGAAATTCTTTGAAACGCGTTAGTATATTTCAAGATTGGTTTCAGATGCTTTGGTGCTTTTAGATGATATTCATTCTGTCACAAACTTCCCGAGGAGCTACACGTTTTTCTACGTTGACTGCAAAGTCGCTTGGTCGAACATCAACTATTGTCCCTTCGCTACTTTTATTACAGCTGACCATGTTGTAAACATCCGGAACAGATTCACAGTTCTCTTCTCAATCACAGACACTGATCCGTGGTTGATTTAAATGGACATCAGCCACATCAAACTTGATTGTTTGAAAGAGTTTATAAAGAACAAGGTCAGAGCTCTGAAACTTCCCAACCGGATGCTTTATAAATAAGGTGAGACGCGAGTACCCTTCATATCACTTTTAGCCATTATCTCTTTCCTTCTACTGTGTCGCTCTCAAAAAGCTGTGGTCGACCCAAAATACTATTAGGAAACAACAAATATGGTTCCGGGTTCAGTCCCACTGCGTGGCACATTGGAGAAGGTGTCTTCTGCTATAGCCTCGGGCCTACCAAAGCCTTGTGAGTAAATTTGGCAAACGAAAATTAAAAGAAGCCCATCTTTTGTGTGTGTGTGTGTGTGTGTGTGTGTGTGTGTGTGTGTGTGTGTGTGTGTGTGTGTGTGTGTCTGTGTCTGTGTCTGTGTGAGTGTGTGTGTGTGTGTGTGCTTGTGTTTGTGCCTGTGTTTGTCCCTCACCACCGCTTGACAGCTGGTGTTGGTGTGCTTATATCCCCGTAACTTAGCGGTTCGGCGAAAATGAAACCGATAGAATAAGTATCAACCTTAAAAAAGAAAAAAATAAGTACTGGGGTTGATTGAATCGATTAAAAACTTTTCAAGGCAGTGCTTCGGCATGGCCGCAGTCTAATGACCGAAATATTAAAAGATTAAAATATCCCAAAATTGCGTGATTGCCAAACTAAATTCTTAGTCACTGAATCTGAAAACAGTTTTACTTTCGGTTAATCTTTCTAAGTTCGCCCTTCCCAGAATCGATCTTTCCTTCCCTCCATCCAGGATCAATAAAATAACAACTACCAGTAATACAATGTACTCCTTTCAATTATATCCACATATGTCAAACGCTATGAAAATTGGTTTTATCTCAGTCAAAATAAGTCGAAATTTCAATTAAGTGTTATTTATGTTTTAAAAAAGTATACACTAAAATAATAATTGGATAATTATAATGTGAACACAACACAGCAAGGATATACTAAAAGACTGAAGTAAAAAAAAAATAAACTAATTTTAGAACTGTTGTTGTTGTTGTTGTTGTTGTTGTTGTTATTGTTGTTTATACTGTGTCTGCACGTTATTTCAGTAAAATATATTTATACTGGCGGGACATATTAAAAGAGATAACAAACCCTGTAGTAACAAGTGTATCACTAACAAGTGTTAGTAACACTGAAGCGACTAATTAAAAGCGATTGATTGATACAGTTGGTGCCATGGGCAACTTTAATATATTTTCTTGAACAGTTTTTAGAACGTCAGACATATATGGACATTATTAAATATTTTTATTAAAGTTACTTCGTGATGCTTGTGACAAACAACCAATTAGTTTAGGGGTGTTTTTAAGTAAATGTAAGCATATTCACATATAGATGTATATATGTTATACGTTGTTCAATGCTTTCAATGGAAATTGATAGCTGGAACCTGTGTAGAAGCCATTGTGTTTATGTATATAACTAACTGTGTTTACTAGTTCATCGAGCGCCATCATTTTATTTCGAAAATAACCCAACCATTCCAAAAACAATGATCGTTAAAATAAGTAATACACTGGAGTATATTGCTGACTAAATTCCTAAAGAGAAGTAAAATGATGAAAGTACGCACACGTGCATACATACATATGCGTTTCTCGGACTATCCTTTTCCTTCCCTCTGGACTTTTTCCTCTTTCCATTTTCTGAAGAAGGGCCATGTTCGAAACGTTGCATTCCACTTTTTCCATCTAAGCTTTCTTTGAGTGTCTATCTAATACATTCATTGTGTATGTCCTTTTGACTTCTGTTCTTATTCCTGGTTTTATGTCTATTTTTATTCGTTTATGAATTGTCTACTATGTATATATACATAGTTAAGATATAAAGGTATTTTTTTCTATTTTTCTAAACATCAAACCAATGGTAGCCTTAATACGGACTCTCTCGTCGAAGACTATGTATAAGTGTTCAGCTTTTGTTGAACGACCTGCACAAATGATTTGTTTTTTGTTTTTAGTAATCAAATGATTGTGCCGTACATTAGCTCACTCTCGCCATCGAATCGATGTTACCTGCACAGGTGCACGGTGTACCACGCGTCAGGTGTCGAAGTTATCATGAGAGTAACGGAGAGAAAGAAACGAGAAAAATTTACTATGTTGCATACGGGGGGGGGGGGGTTAAACACTTGATGCTGTAAACTTCATACTAATGGTAATCATTAAACCAGGGTAAAATCGCAAAAGTACCCATGCAAATTAGGGTACAAGCTGCTGTTACTCACACCAGTGACCTGTCCTGTCGACGACGACCTCAGGCTGCACAATATGGTACTATGTGTTTGTGCACGCGTGCGTGCGTGTGTGTGTGAGACGTACAAAGGCAGGAAGTATTTGTAACATCGCTTATGAAATTGAACGTCATGTCTGTTGGTAACCGTATAGTATTGTTAACTGTTACAGCAAGGTGTGTTTAAATATCGTATCCTGCTTAATAAAAATATCAAAAGATATATAACACTTGATGCTTTGTATTTATAAAACAATACAGCTTGTCTTTTGGGCAAATGCTTGTTTTGGGTATCGGTTTCCAGATCTCTACATGATACAAAAGTTAGAATGATTTCGGACATATAGTTTTAAAATTTACTTTTCTTCAATATATCACTAAAGGGAAGATGTGTATTATTTCCCCTTAATTACGATACTGAATTGGTTGGTAAAAGTTACGTAATTGCTTAATTGAACCAGTCATGTGGTTTCGGATTCAGTCTTACAGCGTGCCACCTTGGTCAAGTATCATCTAATATAGTCCCGGGCCGACCAATGCCACATAAGTGAAATCGGCTGACGGAAACTGTGTGGAAGTTAACGACGTCTTGAAAAATATCGAACCATATTTTTGCCTTCATCATAAATAATATTACGACTGTTAAAGCCAACATTTATCGAAGATTTATTTTTGTTTTATCTTCCAGAGCTTTTTATACATACTGTAGGGCCTCTATATACATACACAAAATCTACACCGGAGTCCTGTTCGTTAACTAAATTCTTCGTTACATGAGTGACTATAATATATCTAAATAGAAATAGTCCATTCCAAGACACATCCAAACTCAATAGAAAGGTATGAAATGACGTTTTATTTGTCCATCCGTCTGTAATAAATACATAAATATACATGCATATGAATACATGTGTTGGAGTGGGGAGCGCGTTTTTCCTGTCTCGCTTCTATCGACATATGTTTTTAGCAAAGATTATGAGAAATATTTTCAATATAACATATGAATATTTTCAAGCTACATGAAATTTGCACATTGACATTAACGAACCATTTGAACACTTTTTCCTAGTCAATCTACTCGTGATTTGTTGCTCAAATTTCAGCTTGTTGGTTAAAATTTTCTTTAAAAAATCGTTCGCTATCAAAATAGCTCATTTATCATACTGTTCGTGTACGTTATCCATGCACGTATACATGCGAGTAGCCTGTGTATGGTTTGTTGTCAAAATTTCAACTCGCTCAGCTTGTAACTTTTAAACGTGTGCGTAGTCGGCTCACAGTTCGTTGGCTAAATTTCAGCTCCTTACACGAATTTAATATTCTTCGGAAAAACGATTCGTTATTGTATTTCATCGTTTAGAGACTCATACGTATATAGGTACCCAATGTACACATGAATTGTATATAAACTACAACACTTCTCTTCTATTTGTCGCGTGATTTTATTCACATAGATTTAATATACATGCAAAGAAGGCAACATGGCGTCTTCCTTGATTCACTCTAGCAACAAAATACTTTTATAATGCATCTATTTCCAATACAAATTCAATGTTTTCTTCGATAGCTCGTAGAGTTACATTTTCAATTTCCTTTCTCGAATCTTCAAACGTGTTCTACAGAGAATGTGATAAAAGAAATGTTTTATTTCGATCTAGAAGCTAACTATATCATTCCCTACAGCTGTTTCAGTCATTCCGAACGAGAAAGACATTTCCTTGGGAGATAGTATATCGAAGAAGATTAATTTCGTTAATATCAATAATGCCTTTTAACTATCATTTAACTTGAAACCTGATTCATTAGCGACGCTTCCACCGTGTTCTTCTTCTCTTCTCTGACTGTCATTCTATCCAAGTTACATATATCCTTAGGTATTTTATTCGCTGAAACGCGGAAATATCATTCGTGATACAGAAAGGAACATTTATGAGTTGATACAATTTCCCGTTTGCTTCAAACGCTTGTTATAAACTACCTTCCGGAACCGGAACCAAGAAGCAGTGAGTATGCTCTATCTAGAGCGAGAAAACTCAAATAGTCATATTTGGTTTTGTAATATATTTGTTGAAAATGTTGTCATTTTTTGTTCAATAAAAATACAATTATCTTGTCTTCCTGTGAAGCCCTGGTTAGGTAGTTACAGAACGAGAATGTTTTCTGGAAGCTCAATCCTCAAGTTCGATATCAATCCTATTTACTCAGATTTGGATTATGAAAGATTGAAAGATGCTTAACATTAGTCACTTAATCAACACTTGTACTTATTATCCCGATGTCTCGCTTATATTTGTATTCTGTTATATTTATCCTATGAAAAGAAATGTGTATTATTTGCAGTGATTTAGCCAGTGGACATGACTTCATATATATATAATTAAAATAAGCAACAAGATACCCAGAGGTGATGTAGTACGACCGTTTCAAGCAGCTCTATTTAATTGAACAATGCAATCGTTACATCAATTTAACTACAGGGCTATCCTCGGCTGCATAAATAAATAAATAGAATTTTTAAATCAGTTGCACACATTAATATAATTTTACTTAAATACTCTAATAGAGTAAGAAGTCAGACAAAGACCATGCTGCCACTACTTCGGCTTAGAATTTACTAGACATTAGGAAAAAATTTTGTTGGGGTCATAGCGTGTAACGGATTTTGGTTCAGTTTTAATTTATTAGTCATGTTTATCAATTATCAAATCTAAGACTAGAGGATTGTGTTTGTAAGGAAAGGGCAGGAGAGAGTTGACAGAACATAGATTATTTTGAAGTAGTATAAAGTAACTGACTATAAGGAGGTTGGGTAGTGGAACACCTCAAATCAAAATGTTAATTAAGAGTTAAAGGGGCACGACGCCAATAAAACTAATGATGATAATACAGAGGAAATATTATCATGCTATAGATGATTGATTTTAAACAATATTGTTATGTTGTATAAAGATAAAATTTAGGATTATCAAGAAAGATATTATAACCAAAAAGATAAATTTTGTATGTTTTCCAAACTTTTCAACAATAGAGAGAGAAAATTATATAGAATTAGTTTAATATTTATTCATATACTTAATTTACTTATTAGGTGGTACCTATAAAGACTGATCCCGGTATTTACTAATGGAATACTGGAGCGATAAAACATGCTAACTATATATTAATTATGAGCTAAGAGGTATAAGTTGTGAAGTTACCGGTGCTATTATATACAAACTAATATAATTTCCTTGGGGTACATAATTAGGAGGTCTACTTACATAAAGGTCATCATAAAAATAATAATATGACCAGTAGGGTAGAACACCATAGAAAGGAATAAATAGTTTAATCACTAAAACCATGATGAAGTAAATATACCATATTATCCACAATAGAAAGAAAAGATTGCATAGAATTAGTTTAATATTCTATCATATACTTGATTATTTACTTATTGGCGGGTATCTATAAAGACTGGTCTAAGTATTTACTAATGGAATATTGGGGTGATAAAACATGCTAACTATATATTAATTTGTAGTATATTGTCAACTTAATGTGACAATCCCAATAAGGGAATACACTACTGCTGTTTAGCCCTGGGAAGCTGGACCGCTTCCTGTCGGCCTTGACACAATTACTGTGTCCTTACGTTTGTGAAGGGGAGACAAGCTCCCCCACCCAGCCTAGCCAGCATTCAGGGACATGTTTCTGAGTCTTTGCTCGTCATCAGCCTGAAGTAGCTTACCAGCTAATTAGAGGAGCCTGTTTCTCCTTCACAAACTTATGTAAATCATAGTGAAGTTCATTCACTGATCAGCAAAATTAGAAATATGATATTTCTAAATCTCTCAGAGAGATTTAAGCAGTAGTGGAGCGACAAAGTTGTAGTATATTGTCAACTTAATGTGACAATCCCAATAAGGGAATACACTATGATTTACATAAGTTTGTGAAGGAGAAACAGGCTTCTCTATCCAGCTGGCAAGCTACTTCAGGCTGATGACGAGCAAAGACTCAGAAACATGTCCCTGAATGCTGGCTAGGCTGGGTGGGGGAGCTTGTCTCCCCTTCACAAACTTAAGGACACAGTAATTGTGTCAAGGCCGACAGGAAGTGGTCCAGCTTCCTAGGGCTAAACAGCAGTAGTGTATTCCCTTATTGGGATTGTCACATTAAGTTGACAATATACTACAACTTTGTCGCTCCACTACTGCTTAAATCTCTCTGAGAGATTTAGAAATATTATATTTCTAATTATATATTAATTATAAGCTAAGAAGTATATCATGAGTTGAGTTGTAAAGTTACTAGTGCTGATACATACATGATAATATAGTTTCCTAGGGGTAAATAATTAGGAGGTCTACTTACATAAAGGCCTTTATAAAAGTAATAATATGATCAGTAGGGTGGAACACTATAGAAAGGAATAAATAGTTTACTAAAACCACGATGAAGTTAGACTAACTAGACAGGAATATTCATAGGATAGTAACTCCATGAAGCACACTAACTTACTATACCATATAGCTTATAATATATGCCATGTACTTTAATTCGTCATATAACGCAATATCGCATGATTCATTTATTGATATATATATATATATAATACTAGAGGGTAAGTATAATAAGATACAACACTAAAAATTAGAAATCAGTTTCCATCAATCCAGTTCAAGCACAACACCTATAAAACGCTAATTTCGAAAATATTTAAATGTACGGGTGATACTATGTACGCATGATACCCTTAGGTCTAATTTATTGTTAATCAGGTTGCTCTTGTCCTTATGCTTAAAAATCTCATATGTCTCCAAAGCGCACAGCTTGCACCCGTATCTACTATTTCTATAAGGATACGCCTTCCTTATCATTTCCCATTTAAGGCTAAACTCGATCCCGCTTTCCTTCAGTTCCCAAATCTTACCAGATAATGACGTACAATTAGCTTTATGTTTGAGATTAAAAGAGGAAAAATAGTTATAAATACGTTCTTTCATATTAGCAGAACATTCTATATATATAAAGTTACCAGATATAATTATGATTGTACATTTATGAATTACGTTTTGGGTTAAACCTCGACCTAATAATGAACAGTGGTACATAACTCTAATTGCATCTAGGAGAATTACTACTATTAATATTATCGATATTCATATTGTTGTTATTATTATTAATAATATCACTATTATTATTAATTTCCCTGAGAGTTACGTTATATTTGATAATTAGGGCGGTGAATTAGCAAAACCGTTACCGCACCGAATGAAATACTTAGCGACATTTCGTCCCGCATTTACATTGAGTTCAAATACCACCGCGGTCGATATTGCCTTTCGTTCTTTCAAGGTCGATAAAATAAGCACCAGATAAAATAAACTTTGAGCCAAAATTTGAAATCAATATTTATTAGCTAATTGTATAAGTATTAACTAATCGATGATTTGATTAACCGTTCAGTTAATCAACAAGTCAGTCCTTTCTCTAAGTATTTTGTCGCCATTTGCGATCTCATCCATGACATGCTTTCTAAACTCCAGATCTGCTTCAAACCTGTCTGTCTGTCTCTTAGCTTCTAGTTTCTATATCTATAAAGTCGTATTGATGTAAGTAACAATGAATGCAGAAGGAGAAGTCAAGTAATTGCCTGACCTCTTACTCTCATAGCTGCTGGCCGTCGCTTCTAGATTAGGATTAGCGATTGTTACTGGCATTTAGTAATTTTATGAATGGGTGTGTGGTAAGAAGTTTGCTCCCCGACCATACAGTTCTAGGTTCAGTCCCACTACGTAGCACTTGGGTAGGTGTTTCCTACTATAAGCTTCGGACCGTCCAAATCCTTGTGAGTGGATTTGGTAGACGGAAACTGAAAGAAGCCCGTCGTGTGCATATATATATATATATATATATATATATATATATATATATATATATATATATATATATATATATATATATATGCGTGCGTGTGTATGCGTTTCTGTTTATCCCCCACCACCGCTTGATAGCCGGTGTTGATTTGTTTA